>NC_069500.1:145517931-145595431 GCF_027579735.1 Bombina bombina | reverse complement strand
GAAGTATCTGTTGGAACTTTGCTGCCTGACATCGGTTCTACCAAAGCTAAGTGCATTTGTTGTAAGATTGTGGAAATTATATCTCCGAATGTCATTTGTAATAGTTGTCATGGTAAACTTTTACATGCAGAAAATGTATCCATCAGTAATAGTGCATTGCCAGTTGCAGTTCCTTCAGTTTCTAATGTACATGATATACCTATGAATTTTAAAGAATTTGTTACTGATTCTATTCAGAAGGCTTTGTCTGCATTTCCGCCTTCTAATAAACGTAAAAGGTCTTTTAAAACTTCTCATAAAGTTGATGAAATTTCAAATGACCGACAACATAATGATTTATCCTCCTCTGATGAGGATCTATCTGATTCAGAAGATCCCTCCTCAGATATTGACAATGACAAATCTACTTATTTGTTTAAAATAGAGTATATTCGTTCTTTGTTAAAAGAAGTGTTAATTACTTTGGATATTGAGGAAGCTAGTCCTCTTGACATTAAGACTAGTAAACGTTTAAATGCTGTTTTTAAACCTCCTGTGGTTACTCCAGAGGTTTTTCCTATTCCTGATGTTATTTCTGATATGATTTCTAAGGAATGGAATAAGCCAGGTACTCCTTTTATTTCTTCTTCAAGGTTTAAAAAATTGTATCCTTTACCAGCAATTTCTATAGAGTTTTGGGAAAAGATCTCCAAAGTTGATGGGGCTATTTCTTCTCTTGCTAAACGTACCACTATTCCTATGGAACATAGTACTTATTTTAAAGATCCTTTAGATAGGAAACTTGAATCCTATCTAAGGAAAGCCTATTTATATTCAGGCCATCTTCTCAGGCCTGCAATTTCTTTGGCTGATGTTGCGGCTCCATCAACTTTTTGGTTGGAGAATTTAGCGCAACAAGAATTGGATTCTGACATATCTAGCATTGTTCGCTTACTGCAACATGCTAATCATTTTATTTGTGATGCCATTTTTTATATTATCAAAATTGATGTTAGATCCATGTCTTTAGCTATTTTAACTAGAAGAGCTTTATAGCTTAAATCTTGGAATGCTGAAATGACATCTAAGTCTAGATTATTATCTCTTTCTTTCCAAGGTAATAATTTATTTGGTTCTCAGTTGGATTCTATTATTTCAACTGTTACTGGAGGAAAGGGGATTTTTCTGCCTTAGGATAAAAAACCTAAGGGCAAATCTAAGGCTTCTAACCGTTTTCGTTCCTTTCATCAAAATAAGGAACAAAAATCTAATCCTTCCCCCAAGGAATCTGTTTCCAATTGGAAGCCTTCTTCAAATTGGAATAAATCCAAGCCTTTTAAAAAACCACAATCAGCCCCCAAGTCCGCATGAAGGTGCGGCCCTCATCCCAGCTCAGCTGGTAGGGGGCAGATTAAGGTTTTTTCAAGGATTTCTGGATAAATTCTGTCCAAAATCAATGGATTCAGAGCATTGTTTCTCAAGGGTATCAAATAGGATTCAGAGTAAGACATCCTGTGAGAAGATTTTTTCTTTCACGTATCCCAGCAAATCCAGTAAAAGCTCAGGCTTTCCTGAAGTGTGTTTCAGGCCTAGAGTCTTCAGGGGTAATCATGCCGGTTCCTTTTCAGGAACAAGGTCTGGGGTTCAAATCTATTCATTGTCCCAAAGAAGGAAAATTAATTCAGACCAGTTCTGGATCTGAAAATTTTGAATCATTATGTAAGAGTACCAACTTTCAAGATGGTGACTATAAGGACTATTCTGCCTTTTGTTCAGCAAGGACATTATATGTCTACAATAGACTTGCAGGATGCATACCTTCATATTCATCCAGAACATTATCAGTTCCTGAGATTCTCTTTTCTAGACAAGCATTACCAATTTGTTGCTCTTCCATTTGGCCTAGCAACAGCTCCAAGAATCTTTTCAAAGGTTCTAGGTGCCCTACTCTCTGTAATCAGAGAGCAGGGTATTGCAGTGTTTCCTTATTTGGACGATATCTTGGTACTAGCTCAGTCTTTACGTTCTGCAGAATCTCACACAAATCAATTAGTGTTGTTTCTTCAAAAACATGGTTGGAGGATCAATTTACCAAAACGTTTATTGATTCCTCAGACAAGGGTCACCTTTTTAGGTTTCCAGATAGATTCAGTGTCCATGACTCTGTCTCTAACAGACAAGAGATGTTTGAAATTGGTTGCAGCTTGTCGGCACCTTCAGTCCCAGTCATTCCCTTCAGTGGCTATGTGCATGGAAGTTTTAGGCCTCATGACTGCAGCATCAGACACGATTCCTTTTGCTCGTTTTCACATGAGACCTCTCCAGCTTTGTATGCTGAATCAATGGTGCAGGGATTATACAACGATATCACAGTTAATATCCTGTTCGACACTCTCTGACCTAGTGGTTAAATCACCAGTGTTTAGTTCAAGGGGCTTCCTTTGTTCGGCCAACCTGGACTGTGATCACTACAGATGCAAGTCTTTCAGGTTGGGGAGCTGTTTGGCGATCTCTGACTGCACAAGGGGTTTGGAAATCTCAAGAGGCAAGATTACCAATCAATATTTTAAAACTCCGTGCAATTCTCAGAGGTCTTCAGTTTTGGCCTCTGTTGAAGAGAGAACCATTCATTTGCTTTCAGACAGACAATATCACAACTGTGGCATATGTTAATCATCAGGGTGGAACTCACAGTCCCCAAGCTATGAAAGAAGTATCTTGGATACTTGCTTGGGTGGAATCCAGCTTCTGTCTAATCTCTGCGGTGCATATCCCAGGTGTAGACAATTGGGAGGCGGATTATCTTTTGTGTTGCTGGTGGCTCCAGCATGGCCACACATGTTTTGGTATGCGGATCTTGTTCGGATGTCCAGTTGCCAACCTTGGCCACTTCCGTTAAGGCCGGACCTACTGTCTCAAGGTCCGTTTTTCCATCAGGATCTCAAATCATTAAATTTGAAGGTATGGAAATTGAACGCTTAGTACTAAGTCATAAAGGTTTCTCTGACTCAGTGATTAATACTATGTTACAAGCTCGTAAATCTGTCTCTAGAAATATTTATTATCGAGTTTGGAAGACCTACATTTCATGGTGTTCTTTTTATAAATTCTCTTGGCATTCTTTTATAATTCCTAGAATTTTATAGTTTCTTCAGGATGGTTTGGATAAGGGTTTGTCTGCAAGTTCCTTGAAGGGACAAATCTCTGCTCTTTCAGTTTTATTTCACAGAAAGATTGCTAAACTTCCTGATATTCACTGTTTTGTACAGGCTTTAGTTCGTATTAAGCCCGTCATTAAATCAATTTCTCCTCCTTGGAGTCTTAATTTGGTTTTGAAGGTGTTACAGGCTCCTCCATTTGAGCCTATGCATTCTTTGGACATTAAACTACTTTCTTGGAAAGTGTTGTTCCTTTTGGCCATCTCTTATGCTAGAAGAGTTTCTGAGCTATCTGCTCTTTCTTGTGAATCTCCTTTTCTGATTTTTCATCAAGATAAGGCAGTTTTGCGGACTTCATTTAACTTTTTACCTAAAGTTGTGAATTCTAACAACATTAGTAGATAAATTGTTGTCCCTTCCTTGTGTCCTAATCCTAAGGATTCTTTGGAAAGATCCTTACATTCTTTGGATGTGGTGAGAGCTTTGAAATATTATGTTGAAGCTACTAAAGATTTCAGGAAGACTTCTAGTCTATTTGTAATATTTTCTGGTCCTAGGAAAGGTCAGAAGGCCTCTGCTATTTCCTTGGCTTCTTGGTTAAAGCTTTTGATTCATCAAGCTTATTTGGAGTCGGGTAAGGCCCCGCCTCAGAGAATTACAGCTCATTCTACTAGATCAGTCTCCACTTTGTGGGCTTTTAAGAATGAAGCGTCAGTTGATCAGATTTGCAAAGCAGCAACTTGGTCCTCTTTGCATACATTTACTAAATTCTACCATTTTGATGTATTTGCTTCTTCTGAAGCAGTCCTCTTTGCATACATTTACTAAATTCTACCATTTTGATGTATTTGCTTCTTCTGAGCAGTTTTTAGTAGAAAGGTTCTTCAGGCAGCTGTTTCAGTTTGATTCTTCTGCTGATGTTTTAAGTTTTTCTTTTCATTATGAGAATAACTTTTATTTTGGGTTGTGGATTATTTTTTCAGCGGAAAATGGACCCGCTCCGCGCCGGATGGATGAAGATAGAAGATGCCGTCTGGATGAAGACTTCTGCCCGTCTGGAGGACCACTTCTGCCCGTCTGGAGGACCACTTCTGCCGGCTTTGTTGAGGACTTCGGCCCGGTTGGGTGAAGACTTCTCAAGGTAGGGTGATCTTCAAAGGGTTAGTGTTAGTTTTTTTTTAAGTGGGGATTTGGTGGGTTTTAGAGTAGGGTTGGTTGTGTGGGTGGTGGGTTTTAATGTTGGGGGGTTTGTAAAAATTTTTTTACAGGTAAAAGAGCTGATTACTTTGGGGCAATGCCCCGCAAAAAGCCCTTTTAAGGGCTATTTGTTATTTAGTGTAGGGTAGGGCTTATTTTATTTGGGGGGGGGTTTATTTTGTTAGGGGGATTAGATTAGGTGTAATTAGTTTAAAAATCTTGTACTTTGTTTATTATTGGGAGTGGCGGTTTAGGGGTTAAACACTTTATTTAGTTGCGGCGGGGTCCATGAGCAGCGGTTTAGGGGTTAATACATTTATTAGAGTTGCGGCGGGTCCGGGAGCGGCGGTTTAGGGGGTAAACAGTATAGTATAGTGTGGGTGTTTAGTGACAGGGTACCAAGAAAGCTGTAAAAAAGCCGAAGAGCAGCAAGATCGATGACTATTAGTTAACAACAGTCCGCTGCTCATCGCACCCTACTTGGTGCGCGGCTTTTTGACAGCTTTTTTGATCATTTTGGAGAGCGTATTCAGGTCCGCGGCAGCGATGTTAGGCGATCTTAGGCGAATGCAAGTAAATTGACGGCTTGATAAATAGATGCCATAGGGTTAACAACAGAATAGAGATTATGATATTCGAGCAGCTGCAGTACTAGTAATATATCTTAGTGAATTTACTTGCTGTGCTTGTAAATATATTAAAATCAATCACATTATATTAGCGTGTTGTTCATATCAATTCACTATATGGGTTATTAGTGAGTTAAATGATGGCTCCTTCGGTATTGAAAATTAACCCCTATCATAAGAATATGTATTGGTTGTGAACACAGAGGCCTATAGTTATGAAGGTCTGGCGGACCTGATCCGACACTGCGGATCAGGTCCGCCAGACCTCGCTGAATACGGCGAGCGATTCAGGATTGCACCAGCAGCTCACAAGAGCTGCTGGTGCAATGCCGCCCCTTCAGACTCGCGGCCAATCGGCCGCCAGCAGGGGGGTGTCAATCAACCCGATCATACACGATCGGGTTGTATTGTGGCGATGTCTGTCCGCCTGCTCAGAGCAGGCGGACAGGTTATGGAGCAGCGGTCTTTGTGACCGCTGCTTCATAACTGCTGTTTCTGGCAAGCCTGCAGGCTCGCCAGAAACACGGGGCATCAAGCTCCATACGGAGCTTGATACATATGCCCCATAGGGTTAACAACAGTGTAGACATGCTGGCGAGATTGTGATATTCGAGCAGCTACAATACTAGTAATATATCTTAGTGATTTTACTTGCTGTGCTTGTAAATATATTAAATCACTCACATTATATTAGCATGTTGTTCATATCATGAGTATATGATATGCTTAACACTCAACATTATCAACTGAGACTTAGTATTAACGAAACTGCTCCAATATAAATATTCTATCGTATTAATTATGCCTGTAATAGTTTAGGAGCGCTTCAACCACAAGTAAATGTCTTTACATATAAAGGCTAAATAAGTGCCCAAAATGTTTTTGTTACATTTATGATGAATTGCAACCAGTTGTGATAGTATCCTAGGCATTGTAACATCTGAGTAGAGCGTATCTCATCTACTTATTGCTACAAATTACTTTCATTAATATTCCATCTGCATCTTATAGTAGACATCCTCTGTACGTTTACTACTAAAATGCCAATGCTTATTCAACTTTAATTATATTTAGAATAATTTTGGAGCGTTTAACCACAGATAAATGTCTTAAGTATTACGGCTAAATAAATGCCCTAGAAATCTGTTACATTTTTGATAGATGGCTACCAGTTATAAAAATATCTAATGCCCTGTGACATCTGAGTTAAGCGTAACGCATCTGCTTAATGCTACGGGTCGCTTTGGTTAGGACTCTAGATGCTAGTGAAAATTAAATTAACTACTATTTGCACAGTGCGTAAGAATCTACTGCCAGCAAGTATGAACTTAAAAATTAAATAGAGCTCCCATTAGCTCCCTCTCCTCCCTTGACATGTTTCGCCAGGTTTCCGGCTTTATCAAAAGGCGAGGCGCCGCGGACACGGCGGCTTTTTTTTACTCATAATCCGCCTCCTTTATTAGCATACGACCAATCAGAGCCCTCCAAAATCGGGCTGTTTTGAAAACAAATGTGGAATACACATATACGTATACCCTTGCAATGGATATCAGAGTATGTCACTGTTGAATACTGTATCTTTAAACGAACATATCAATAAACTAAGGATGTTATAATTCTTGTGTTGTTGTAACGGTTAATAAGATAATAATATGAATACACCTTAGAAGTGAATATGGAGATTTCAAATGACGTGATTACAAGTTAGTAGTGTCATAATTTGTGTGAATGTGACATTAGAAGTGGGCACTAAATAATGCCTAGAATTTGATCAAACATGCAGTTATCTAAATGTTGATAATGGAATATGTAATATTCTCAACTTGTGACTGTGTCAAATTATTTTATAGTGTTGGGACAATAAGTCCCTGATTATACATAACAACTTAAAGGACCAGTCAACACAGTAGATTTGTATAATCAACAAATGCAAGATAACAAGACAATGCAATAGCACTAATTCTGAACTTCAAATGAGTAGTAGATTTTTTTTCTGACAATTTTAAAAGTTATGTCTTTTTCCACTCCCCCTGTACCATGTGACAGCCATCAGACATTCACAAATGCATACACGTACCATGTGACAGCAATCAGCCATTCACAAATGCATACATGTACCATGTGACAGCCATCAGCCATACACAAATGCATACACACTTATTCTTGCATATGCTCAGTAGGAGCTGGTGACTCAAAAACTCAAAAGAATGTGCACATTTTGTTAATGGAAGTAAATTGGAAAGTTGTTTAAAATTGCATGCTCTATCTGAATAATGAAAGTTTAATTTTGATTGAGTGTCCCTTTAATGATAGTTAATAAAAGATAATAAATTGGATTATGTGCCCTTAGTGTGCTGGATAATGATATGTCTAAAACATATAATAAAATGTATAAATTGAAGTGAAAGTGACAATGGTGTGAAAAAAAGAAACAATAAGAAAGAACATATAAGTGAAGTGAAATGACATAGAAACCATGAGGTCTCAAGTGAAAAAGGTGTTAACTTAGCCGAGTTTTATCAGCTATGGTGATATGCTAAATATATATACAGGTATATGTTTTTACAAATATGTAAAAAAAATGTTATGTTCATTTAATCCATTAGGTTCAAGGGAGTTTAAAAGATAAATCCAGCGACTCTCCGCTTGCAAGAGTAGGTAGCTGTTCAATGTCTCCACCTCTAATTCCGAATCTCACTGTTTGAATTCCAAAACAGTGAAATTCAGAGGTATTAGCTTTATGTTTTTTTGAGGAAATGTGATGCAACAGTTGTTATAGTTTTTTTCGCTTTCAGATCCTTTTCGGCGTTTCTAATATTACTTAAATGTTCCAACATCCGGACCCTCAATTTACGTGAGGTCATACCAACATAATCTTTTTTGCAATTGCTTGTAATTCCATAGATTACAGACTCTGTATTACAGTTAATATGAGAATTAATGGTATGTATTTTGTTGAACCTATCAGAGACAGATTTAAATGGTAAGAGATGTTTGCAAATTGAACAATTTCTACATTTGAAGTTGCCAAGTGCAATGGGTTTCGGTTTGCGTTTTCTCTTTTCAAAATGGCTTGGATTTAGAGGATCCTTGAGATTATTGGATCTTCTATATCCTACTTGTATTTTATCCCCCACAATTTTATTCAGTACTGGATCTGATTTAAGTATCCCAAGATGTTTATTCAGGATACTGACCACCTCTTTCACTTGGGGTGAGTAGGTCACAATAATTCTTGTAATTTCAGCAAGTAGTTACAGCATGGCAGTCTGGCACAATATACAGCATGGGAGTTTGTCACAATATACAGCATGGCAGTCTGGCACAATATACAGCATGGCAGTCTGCACAATATACAGCATGGGAGTCTTGTACAATATACAGCATGGCGGTCTGCATAATATACAGCATGGCAGTAGTCTGGCACAATATACAGCATGGCAGTCTGCACAATATACAGCATGGCACACAATATACAGCATGGGAGTCTGGCACAATATACAGAATGGTGGTCTGGCACAATATACAGCATGGGAGACTGGCACAGATGACTGTAAAAGGCACCAAGTATAAAGGAGATTGCTATTTCTATGGCATCACCTTCTATTTAAAGGTAAATGAGACCACTCATTTTATTATGGGCAATCTTCTCTTTCATGTGAGGGGTATTGGGTGTATGTGTATTGTATGCTGTCTTTATGGGATAGGGGCACTTTTGTTGCCACTGCCCCCTATACAGTAAATACATTAGGTTGGTGATTTGCATAAAAATGGCAATAACCTACTAATAAGACCCAATACTGGAAAGATAGACTCACCTATTTTAAACTGGTGTCTTATACACCTTTGTGCTTTATGGGGGGGGGGGAATGGGGCCTCTAAAAGTGCCCCCCCCTCAAACACAGAACAGCTGTCTGCCATGGTGATCACCTTGGAGGGGTGAGGGGAGTACCCTGTTTCATTTGAGGGGTCTCATACCTATTCAGTTAAAACAGACAGGGAGATAGGGGTCTCTATAGTATACCCCTCTCCTACCACTAGACCGTAAACCTCTTTTATATATAATGTTTAGTTATGCAGAATGGAACAACATTGCAATACACTTTCATAACTTATATTGCCCCTTGTCATGTAATTTAGCTTTGAAAATTGAGCAATTTCTTATTTTCTGAACTTGAAGTGCAGCCTAATGACTTCTCAGGCTAACTCTGCCACATATCTGCCCCTAAGTGACTATACCAGATACAAACTGCAAAATAATGCAGTTTATGCTAATTTTATGACAGTGGCTAGCAATGTTCCCTCTAATTTTTTTGAGCACTGAGTGCTCCAAAATGTGTGTGCACCTGAAAACATAGGTCAGGTTAAAAGTGACGTGCAGTCATAGGAGGCAGGTGAGGCACCTGTCCTATGCATGTAAAACTTTTTTAATAATATTTAGTAAAATAAAAAAATATATATAATTTTTGCTCACTTGTAATTTATGTCAGTTACAATATACAGGTCAAACATACAGGGAGATCCGCAAAAGGTTTAACGAACATACTAGGGATGTCAAGTATTACAATAAGAGTTCAGCAGTTGCCAATCATTTTAATGGATATCATTTTACTAATGTAGCAAATATGAACATAAAAATAATTGATGTTGCCACTATTCCTATCAGAGGAGGAAACAAATTCAAAATGTTGGAAAAGAAAGAGTTGTTTTGGATGCTTAAGTTGCATACCTGTTCCTCATCTGGTATGAATCGTGATTGTGACATCAACTATTTCATTGACATCTAATAGTTTCTGTATCGATGTTTATTTGTATTTTTGCCTGGTTCTCTTATTATTTTTTGTATGTTATTTAATTTGCCCCTTTTTCATATATTACTATACATATAGGTGGTATTTATTTATTTATATTTTTTATGTTGCAAACTTATTCATATTAGGCATTTATTAACACTCATTCGGCTAGATTTAGAGTTTTGTCGGTAAAGACCCGCGTAGCTAACGCAGCTTTCTCCTGTTAAGTGTGGTCAGTCCACGGGTCATCATTACTTCTGGGATATTATCTCCTCCCCTACAGGAAATGCAAGAGGATTCACCCAGCAGAGCTGCTATATAGCTCCTCCCCTCTACGTCACCTCCAGTCATTCTCTTGCACCCAACGAATAGATAGGATGTGTGAGAGGACTGTGGTGATTTAATTAGTTTATTACCTTCAATCAAAAGTTTGTTATTTTATAATAGCACCGGAGTGTGTTATTCATTCTCTGGTAGAATTTGAAGAAGAATCTACCTGAGTTTTTTTCTATGATTTTAGCCGGAGTAGTTAAGATCATATTGCTGTTTCTCGGCCATCTGAGGAGAGGTAAACTTCAGATCAGGGGACAGCGGGCAGATTAATCTGCAAAGAGGTATGTAGCAGTTTGTTATTTTCTGACATGGAATTGATGAGAAAATCCTGCCATACCGTTATAATGTAAACTCAGCCTTAAATGCAGTAGATGTAGCTGGTATCAGGCTGTCATGTATGTATATTTTACACTTCAGTATTCTGGGGGATGGTACTTCACTGGATTATACTGTATGCATAGACTTAACCTAATTTGCAGGGACTTGCAATAGGTTTTAAATAACAATTAATTTATTGAGGTTAAACGTTTTTTTGCTGGCATGTAAAAACGTTTATTTCTCTGAGGTACTGGGTGAAAAAATGTTTTGGGCACTATTTTCTCCACTTGGCAATAGTTTTGTTTAATTTAAAGCAGTTCACTGATCTCTCTCACTGTTATGTGTGAGGGGGAGGGGCCATTTTTGGCGCTTTTACTACGCATCAAAAAATCTCAGTCAGAGGTTCATTTTCTTCCTGCATGATCCGGTTCATCTTACAGAACTCAGGGATCTCCAAAGCCTTGTTTGAGGGAGGTAATCATCACAGCAGAGCTGTGAAGAGTGTAGTTTACAGTGATAAAAAACGTTTTTTTGTGTATTTTTTCTGCTGCCAGGGTTAGTTATCCTTGCTAATGGGAACAATCCTTTGCTAAAATTGTTTATTTCTTACAAGGATTTGATGCTATAACTTAGTTATTTTCAACTGTCATAATTTTTTCTGTGCTTCTTATAAGCACAGTTCGTTTTCATATTATTGTAAATTACTTAAAAAGCATTTCCAAGTTGCTAGTTAATTGCTAGTGTGTTAAACATGTCTGATTCAGAGGAAGATACATGTGCTAAATGTGCTAATGCCAAAGTGGAGCCCAATAGAAATTTATGTACTAACTGTATTGATGCTACTTTAAATAAGAGTCAATCTGTACAAATTGAACATATTTCACCAGACAACGAGGGGAGAGTTATGCCGACTAACTCGCCTCACGTGTCAGTACCTACATCTCCCGCTCGGGAGGTGCGTGATATTGTAGCGCCGAGTACATCTGGGCGGCCATTTCAAATCACATTACAGGATATGGCTACTGTTATGACTGAAGTTTTGGCTAAATTACCAGAACTTAGAGGCAAGCGTGATCACTCTGGGGTGAGAACAGAGTGCGCTGATAATATTAGGGCCATGTCAGACACTGCGTCACAGGCGGCAGAACATGAGGACGGAGACCTTCATTCTGTGGGTGACGGTTCTGATCCAAATAGATTGGATTCAGATATTTCAAACTTTAAATTTAAGCTGGAAAACCTCCGTGTATTACTAGGGGAGGTGTTAGCGGCTCTGAATGATTGTAACACAGTTGCAATACCAGAGAAAATGTGTAGGTTGGATAAATATTTTGCGGTACCGGCGAGTACTGATGTTTTTCCTATACCTAAGAGACTTACTGAAATTGTTACTAAGGAGTGGGATAGGCCCGGTGTACCGTTCTCACCCCCTCCGATATTTAGAAAAATGTTTCCAATAGACACCACCACACGGGACTTATGGCAAACGGTCCCTAAGGTGGAGGGAGCAGTTTCTACTTTAGCTAAGCGTACCACTATCCCGGTGGAGGATAGCTGTGCCTTTTCTGATCCAATGGATAAAAAATTAGAGGGTTACCTTAAGAAAATGTTTGTTCAACAAGGTTTTATATTGCAACCTCTTGCATGTATTGCGCCTGTCACGGCTGCAGCAGCATTTTGGTTTGAGTCTCTGGAAGAGACACTTCAATCATCTACACTAGATGAGATTACAGACAAACTTAGAACCCTTAAGTTAGCTAACTCATTTATTTCAGATGCCGTAGTACATTTAACTAAACTTACGGCTAAGAATTCCGGATATGCCATTCAGGCACGCAGAGCACTGTGGCTAAAATCCTGGTCAGCTGATGTTACTTCCAAATCTAAATTGCTTAATATACCCTTCAAAGGGCAAACCTTGTTCGGGCCCGGGTTGAAGGAGATTATCGCTGACATTACAGGAGGTAAAGGCCATGCCCTGCCTCAGGACAAAGCCAAACCTAGGGCTAGACAGTCTAATTTTCGTTCCTTTCGTAATTTCAAAGCAGGAACAGCATCAACCTCCTCTGCACCAAAACAGGAAGGAGCTGTTGCTCGCTACAGACAAGGCTGGAGACCTAACCAGTCCTGGAACAAGGGCAAGCAGGCCAGGAAACCTGCTGCTGCCCCTAAGACAGCATGAATCGAGGGCCCCCTCTAGTAGGGGGCAGACTTTCTCTCTTCGCCCAGGCTTGGGCAAGAGATGTTCAGGATCCCTGGGCGTTAGAGATCATATCTCAGGGATACCTTCTGGACTTCAAATCCTCTCCCCCAAGAGGGAGATTTCATCTGTCAAGGTTATCAACAAACCAAATAAAGAAAGCAGCGTTCCTACGCTGCGTACAAGATCTTTTATTAATGGGAGTGATCCATCCAGTTCCGCGGTCGGAACAAGGACAAGGGTTTTACTCAAATCTGTTTGTAGTTCCCAAAAAAGAGGGAACTTTCAGGCCAATCTTGGATTTAAAGATCCTAAACAAATTCCTAAGAGTTCCATCGTTCAAGATGGAAACGATTCGAACAATTCTGCCCATGATCCAAGAGGGTCAGTACATGACCACAGTGGATTTAAAGGATGCTTACCTTCACATACCGATTCACAGAGATCATTACCGGTATCTAAGGTTTGCCTTTCTAGACAGGCATTACCAGTTTGTAGCTCTTCCATTCGGACTGGCTACGGCTCCAAGAATCTTCACAAAGGTTCTGGGTACTCTTCTGGCGGTACTAAGACCGCGAGGAATTTCGGTAGCTCCGTACCTAGACGACATTCTGATACAAGCTTCAAGCTTTCAAACTGCCAAGTCTCATACAGAGTTAGTACTGGCATTTCTAAGGTCGCATGGATGGAAGGTGAACGAAAAGAAGAGTTCTCTCTTTCCACTCACAAGAGTTCCCTTCTTGGGGACTCTGATAGATTCTGTAGAAATGAAGATTTACCTGACAGAAGACAGGTTAACAAAGCTTCAAAATGCATGCCGGGTCCTTCATTCCATTCAACACCCGTCAGTAGCTCAATGCATGGAGGTGATCGGCTTAATGGTAGCGGCAATGGACGTAGTACCTTTTGCACGCCTACATCTCAGACCGCTGCAATTGTGCATGCTAAGTCAGTGGAATGGGGATTACTCAGATTTGTCCCCCACTCTGAATCTGAATCAAGAGACCAGAAACTCTCTTCTATGGTGGCTTTATCGGCCACACCTGTCCAGGGGGATGCCATTCAGCAGGCCAGACTGGTCAATTGTAACAACAGACGCCAGCCTACTAGCTTGGGGCGCTGTCTGGAATTCTCTGAAGGCTCAGGGACTATGGAATCAGGAGGAGAGTCTCCTTCCAATAAACATTCTGGAATTGAGAGCAGTTCTCAATGCCCTTCTGGCTTGGCCCCAGTTAACAACTCGGGGGTTCATCAGGTTTCAGTCGGACAACATCACGACTGTAGCTTACATCAACCATCAGGGAGGGACAAGAAGCTCCCTAGCAATGATGGAAGTATCGAAGATAATTCGCTGGGCAGAGTCTCACTCTTGCCATCTGTCTGCAATCCACATCCCGGGAGTGGAGAACTGGGAGGCGGATTTCTTAAGTCGTCAGACTTTTCATCCGGGGGAGTGGGAACTTCATCCGGAGGTCTTTGCCCAGATACTTCGACGTTGGGGCAAACCAGAGATAGATCTCATGGCGTCTCGTCAGAACGCCAAGCTTCCTCGCTACGGGTCCAGATCCAGGGATCCGGGAGCGGTTATGATAGATGCTTTGACAGAACCTTGGACCTTCGGGATGGCTTATGTGTTTCCACCCTTCCCGATGCTTCCTCGATTGATTGCCAGAATCAAGCAGGAGAGAGCATCAGTGATTCTAATAGCACCTGCATGGCCACGCAGGACTTGGTATGCAGATCTAGTGGACATGTCATCCTGTCCGCCTTGGTCTCTACCTCTGAAACAGGACCTTCTGATTCAGGGTCCATTCAAACATCAAAATCTAACTTCTCTGAAGCTGACTGCTTGGAAATTGAACGCTTGATTTTATCAAAACGTGGGTTTTCTGAGCCAGTTATTGATACCTTAATACAGGCTAGGAAGCCTGTTACCAGAAGGATTTACCATAAAATATGGCGTAAATACTTATATTGGTGCGAATCCAAGAGTTAATCATGGAGTAAGGTTAGGATTCCAAGGATATTGTCTTTTCTACAAGAAGGTTTAGAAAAGGGGTTATCCGCTAGTTCTTTAAAGGGACAGATTTCAGCTCTGTCCATTCTTTTGCACAAACGTCTGTCAGAAGTTCCGGACGTTCAAGCTTTTTGTCAGGCTTTAGCTAGGATCAAGCCTGTGTTTAAAACTGTTGCTCCACCATGGAGTTTGAACTTAGTTCTTAATGTTTTACAGGGTGTTCCGTTTGAACCCCTTCATTCCATTGATATCAAGTTGTTATCTTGGAAAGTTCTGTTTTTAATGGCTATTTCCTCAGCTCGAAGAGTCTCTGAGTTATCTGCCTTACATTGTGATTCTCCTTATCTGATTTTTCATTCAGACAAGGTAGTTCTGCGTACTAAACCTGGGTTCCTACCTAAGGTGGTCACTAACAGGAATATCAATCAAGAGATTGTTGTTCCATCCTTGTGTCCTAATCCTTCCTCGAAGAAGGAACGTCTGCTACACAATCTAGATGTAGTCCGTGCCCTGAAATTTTATCTACAGGCAACTAAGGAGTTTCGGCAAACGTCTTCCCTGTTTGTCGTTTATTCTGGCCAGAGGAGAGGTCAAAAAGCTTCGGCTACCTCTCTCTCGTTTTGGCTTCGTAGCATAATACGATTAGCCTATGAGACTGCTGGACAGCAGCCTCCTGAAAGAATTACAGCTCATTCTACTAGAGCTGTGGCTTCCACTTGGGCCTTTAAGAATGAGGCTTCTGTTGAACAGATTTGCAAGGCGGCAACTTTGTCTTCTCTTCATACTTTTTCCAAATTTTCCAAATTTGACACTTTTGCTTCTTCGGAGGCTGTTTTTGAGAGAAAGGTTCTTCAGGCAGTGGTTCCCTCCGTATAAAGAGCCTGCCTGTCCCTCCCATCATCCGTGTACTTTTGCTTTGGTATTGGTATCCCAGAAGTAATGATGACCCGTGGACTGACCACACTTAACAGGAGAAAACAAAATTTATGCTTACCTGATAAATTCCTTTCTCCTGTAGTGTGGTCAGTCCACGGCCCGCCCTGTTTTTTATGGCAGGCTAAAGATTTTTTTTTTTTTTTTTTTTTGGATTATACTCCAGTCACCACTACACCCTTGGGCTTCTCCTTTCTCGTTGGTCCTTTGGTCGAATGACTGGAGGTGACGTAGAGGGGAGGAGCTATATAGCAGCTCTGCTGGGTGAATCCTCTTGCATTTCCTGTAGGGGAGGAGATAATATCCCAGAAGTAATGATGACCCGTGGACTGACCACACTACAGGAGAAAGGAATTTATCAGGTAAGCATAAATTTTGTTTTTTTTCCCAACGCACGCTTAAGACAACGCTGGTATTTAGAGTTGTCTGAAGGGCTGTGTTAGGCTCCAAAAAGGGTGCGTTGAGCCGAATGTATCGCCACTTCAACCCTCAATACCAGCGTTGCTTACGGTAGCGGTAAGCTGGCAAAACGGGCTCGTGCACGATTCCCCCATAGGAAACAATGGGGCAGTTTGGGATGAAAAAAAAACTAACACCTGCAAAAAAGCAGCGTTTAAGATCCCAACGCACCCTAACATGAACCCCGAGTCTATAACATGAACCCCGAGTCTAAACACCCCTAACCTTACACTTATTAACCCCTAATCTGCCGCCCCCGCTATCGCTGACACCTGCATTATACTATTAACCCCTAATCTGCCGGTCCGGACAACGCCGCAACCTACATTATACCTATGTACCCCTAAATGTACCCCTAATCTGCTGCCCCTAACATCACCAACCCCTATATTATATTTATTAACCCCTAATCTGCCCCCCCCCCAACGTCGCCGCTACCTTACCTACACTTATTAACCCCTAATCTGCTGACCGGACCTTGCCGCCACTATAATAAATGTATTAACCCCTAAACCGCCGCAAACCCTATAATAAATAGTATTAACCCCTAATCTGCCCCCCCAACGTCGCCGCCACCTAACTTCAAGTATTAACCCCTAATCTGCCGACCGGACCTCGCCGCTACTCTAATAAATGTATTAACCCCTAAAGCTAAGTCTAACCCTAACCCTAACACCCCCCTAAGTTAAATATAATTTTAATCTAACAAAATAAATTAAATCTTATT
This sequence comes from Bombina bombina, assembly GCF_027579735.1. Classification (NCBI taxonomy): domain Eukaryota; kingdom Metazoa; phylum Chordata; class Amphibia; order Anura; family Bombinatoridae; genus Bombina; species Bombina bombina. The sequence goes on along the minus strand of NC_069500.1, from coordinate 145,578,688 downwards.
AACTAAAGTATTCCTATTTAAAACTAAATACTTACCTGTAAAATAAACCCTAATATAGCTACAATATAACGAATAATTATATTGTAGCTATTTTAGGATTTATATTTATTTTACAGGCAACTTTGTATTTATTTTAACTAGGTACAATAGGTTTATTTAAGGGGGGTTTGGGTTAGAGTAGGGGTATGTGGGTGGTGGGTTTTAATGTTGGGGGGGGTGTATTTTTTTTTACAGGCAAAAGAGCTGATTACTTTGGGGCATGCCCCGCAAAAAGCCCTTTTAAGGGCTGGTAAAAGAGCTGGTTACTTTTTAATTTAGAATAGGGTAGGGACCTTTATTATTTTGGGGGGCTTTTTTATTTTATTAGGGGGCTTAGAGTAGGTGTAATTAGCCTAATATTCTTGTAATCTTTTTTTTATTTTTTGTAATTTAGTGTTTGTTTTTTTTGTAATTTAGTTTAGTTTATTTAATTGTATGTAATTGTAGGTAATTTATTTAATTAATTTATTGATAGTGTAGTGTTAGGTTTAATTGTAACTTAGGTTAGGATTTATTTTACAGGTAATTTTGTAATTATTTTAACTAGGTAGCTATTAAATAGTTAATAACAATTTAATAGCTATTGTACCTAGTTAAAATAAATACAAAGTTGCCTGTAAAATAAATATAAATCCTAAAATAGCTACAATATAATTATTTGTTATATTGTAGCTATATTAGGGTTTATTTTACAGGTAAGTATTTAGTTTTAAATAGGAATACTTTAGTTAAAAAGATTTAATTTATTTTGTTAGATTAAAATTATATTTAATTTAGGGGGGTGTTAGGGTTAGACTTAGCTTTAGGGGTTAATACATTTATTAGAGTAGCGGCGAGGTCCGGTCGGCAGATTAGGGGGTTAATACTTGAAGTTAGGTGGCAGCGATGTTAGGGAGGGCAGATTAGGGGTTAATACTATTTATTATAGGGTTTGCGAGGCGGGAGTGCGGCGGTTTAGGGGTTAATACATTTATTATAGTGGCGGCGAGGTCCGGTCGGCAGATTAGGGGTTAATAAGTGTAGTTAGGTAGCGGCGACGTTGGGGGGGCAGATTAGGGGTTAATAAATATTATGTAGGTGTCGGCGATGTTAGGGGCAGCAGATTAGGGGTTCATAGGGATAATGTAGGTGGAGGCGGTGTGCGGTCGGCAGATTAGGGGTTAAAAAAAATTATTATAGTGTCGGCGATGTGGGGGGACCTCAGTTTAGGGGTACATAGGTAGTTTATGGGTGTTAGGGTACTTTAGAGCACTGTAGTTAAGAGCTTTATAAACCGGTGTTAGCCCATAAAGCTCTTAACTACTGACTTTTTTTTGCGGCTGGAGTCTTGTCGGTAGAGGCTCTACTGCTCACTTCAGGCAAGACTCCAAATACCAGCGTTAGGCAGATCCCATTGAAAAGATAGGATATGCAATTGGCGTAAGGGGATCTGCGGTATGGAAAAGTCGCGGCTTGAAAGTGAGCGTTAGACCCTTTCCTGCCTGACTCTAAATACCAGCGGGCGGCCAAAAGCAGCGTTAGGACCCCTTAACGCTGCTTTTGATGGCTAACGCAGAACTCTAAATCTAGGCGATAGTATGTCTCAATGCAACATATATTGTAATGTTTATTTATGTGTTTATTTAGATTAGGTTCCTTTTGTTTTTAATTTATATTAGTGAGTATGTAATATAGGTTGTTTAACCTCTTAAGGACATATGACGGAATTTTTTCCGTCATAAAACTATTGAGCAAACTGAAAGCTGTGTCCTTAAAGGGTTAATTAAGGTCTATACAAGAAGCAGCTGTTTTGTTAAATTGAGTATATTGATTAACCAATCATGAGCTGGCTTCCCCTTTTTAAAGTATCTACCTATTAGATCCCATATGTCTATGAATAAGTTTGTCTACCTGCCTTGTTTACCTTTTTTCTGTGCACTCAGCGTATGTGGCTGCTTTTGTATTTTTTATACCTTTTCATTAAAGAATCATTTTTATCTTGGATTCTTGTGTGTAGAGCCTGCCTTTCTCCCTTTGTACTCATTGCTTCATTGTTCCAACCTACCTCTGTGGCAAGCGTACGGAACTCAATAGCATACTGAGCAACAGATTTTGTACCTTGCAGAATGGACATGAGGCGTTTAGCAGCAGAGGAGGAGCGAGCCGGAACATCAAATACCCTTTGAAAGGAGGCCACAAATTCAGGGTAATTTGAAATCACAGGTTTATTAGTCTCCCACAAGGGATTAGCCCAGGCAAGAGCTGTGTCAGAGAGTAACGAGATGAGAAATTCCACCTTAGCTCTGTCAGAGGGAAACTCCTGAGGTAACATCTCAAAGTAAATGCCCACCTGGTTCAAAAACCCTTTGCACTGGATAGGATCGCCTCCATATCGCTGAGGTAGAGGTGCAGAACCGGACATGCTCCTGGTAGGCATAGGTGCAGCAGCGGAAACAGGAGAAGCCATAACTTGCGGGACACTTTGGTCCAAATGTGCAGTGCGAGTCAGCAGGGTTTGCAGGGCTAGTGCAAATTGATCCAAACTGTGATCCTGTACATCCATCCTGGAAATGATGCCAGGTAAAGGTGGATTATTAGCACCATCAGGATTCATGGCCTTTGCGTAATGTCAGGGAGCCAGGAATCAGACTGAGACGAGAAGTGCAAAAATAATCACACCTTTATTAATAGCAAAAAATAATAAAACGTCCTCAAGTCAAATAACAAGCCAGGAATAAAAACCAGAGCTGGTAGTCAGACGAGCCGAGTCAGGAGCCAAAGCGAATAGTCAGACGAGACAGAATCAGGAACAAGGAAAACAGCAGAGTCAGGAACAAGCCAGGGATCAGGAACCAGGAAGGACGTCAGGCAGCCAGGTAATACACAGGAACTCTCACAAACAGGTCTGCGACAACGCAAAGGCAAAGCATACTGAACAGAGGCCCTTTAAATAATAAGTGATGACATCACAATTCTGAGACTGCATCCTGTCTCACATGGATGATGCACACCAGTCTGGCCATAAAAGGAAGTGCAGGAATTGAGCAGCATCCCCCACAATGCACCATAGTCAGGAAGAGAGGTGAGTAAAATGGGAAGAGAGGTGAGTAAAATGGCTGCCAGCAGCACATGGCAAACACAACAGGGAAAAAACCCTGACAATTGCGCAATATGGATGGCTTGCTAGATTTTCGTATAAGGCGTAAGAGCCAGCTGCCAGCGCCACCCAGTGGCACTTAAGGTTTTTCACGGCAGTTACAGCTCCCCAGAGAGGCTTTTATCTAAGAAGCCTCGAGCCAATCCGGTGTCAAATTCACACATCATGTGACTGTGAGTCTGTCGCTTTTTCTCGTCTCTCTCATCTCGGTCTGGGCGTGAAGAGAGCTCAGCCGACAGCCGAGTCACGTGTGCAAGGTGAGCCTGTGAGGATAGCTGCCTGCAGGTGAGAAGGAAAGAAGACAGGAGGACTGAGGCCACAACTTAGACTTAGTTAGTGGCGTGGACTGGACTGTGCTGCATGCTTGGGCATACTGACAGCGTAAGGTTTTCTATTAAACTGAATTTTCTGTGTTTTGCCATGTTGCACTCATCCCCTCCGAGTACATTCTGAATCTGTAACTGTCCCTACAATAGGAGTGTGTGGCTACTATTCTAACCCTAGCACTGTATTTTTAATGCTCCACATGCGTTCCCCATTAGTTAGGAGGTCAGAGATGCGATACTTCATATGGATGACCAAAAGTTACGTGCTGTTGTTTGCACCTTTTAGTCTTTATTTCAGTTTAGTTTTGCCTTCTCTCTTGACCTCCTTCAATTCACTTTCTCTCTTCCCTTCCTTCCCTCCTCCTTCTTTTCTCATTCTTGTGATTCTTTTTTCCCTCCTATACTGTGCTTCTCATTGCTTCTATCTTCCCATTCCATCTATTTTTTTTAATCCCTTTATATATTCCCTCTTCATATTTATACCCTATTTAGTAGTAGAGAGAGATCCCCCCATCACAGACTTTTCCTTTTAGTTTACTTGGTAACCACCCAGTGTGCTGTCTCTGGTTTGCAAACAGCGACCCTGCACTCTCAGTGCCCTGTCTGTGACTGTCTGAGAGAGTGCAGCATGGAGCAGCAGGCAGTGTCTGAACAGGGGGAAGAAGCTCCTGTTTGTGACCATTCAAGCCCATGCCAGGGAGACTCCGATGAAGGGTGAGAGACTGACATTGGGTTTGGGGGATAAAATATGAAGATAATCAGAGAATGCTGTAGTCTAAATTTAGCTACCTTTGTAACTGCTGCCAGTTACGGGAGTGTATGAGTGTAGGTGTGAGCTTCTATTTTACATAGGAATTCTGTGCCCTGTGTACAGCTGTTGCATGTGTTCTGTGTATAGGGTTTTGCATGTGTTTGTCATGTATAAATGCTATATGTATAGTGTTTTGTGCAGTGCATATGAGTTTATCTATCTGTAAAGGTGTGGCTTGTGTTTATATGTGTATTTTGCATCCTGTGTAAAAGTATTAATATATGCTTTTGTAGATAAATTGTACTTATATTTTATGGTAATTCAAGTTTATTTTGTTTCTGCAAAAATGTTTCTTGTCAGTCCTTCTGTCTGTAAATTCTGATTCTGATTTTTGTTGTTGCTGATTTTTATATATATATATATATATATATATATATATATATATATATATATATATATATATATATATATATATATATATATATATATAATATATATATATATATATATATATATATATATATATATATATATATATATACCACAGATGTGTGCTACATTCTATTATTTTGCAGTTGTGTATGCTCTGTGCTAAGAACTGTGGATATGGTTTATACATGTGGAAGTAAGTCAGGTTTGATTATGTGTTTATCTTCTCTGCAGGGTTTAATAGAAAATCTTGCCATTTTATGTGATTGTGTTCATGTAGTCAGCCAGCAAGACCGTGAAATACTTAGTATATTATTATCAAGTATTTCATGGTCTTGCTGGCTGACTACATGAACACAATCACATAAAATAGCAAGATTTTCTATTAAACCCTGCAGAGAAGTTAAACACATAATCAAACCGGTATTAAAACTCATTAGGAAATTTGTCATTCTTCCCATTCCTCCCACTATCCACAAAACAAATAAAATATTTAAAAATATTTGTACCCACTACCTTCTCAAGTAAACAACATCATCTGCAAATTCTACTGCTAAGTCCAATTGTCGCAAAATGGCAGGCTTGACAGCAGCAAAATAAAAGAAAAAAATTGTACACAAAAGTTATATCAAAGAAAATAATACTCAGGGTGGGTGACTGTAGTATCCAATTGTCAGATTCATCCTTCTAATAAACCCTGCAGAGAAGTTAAACACATAATCAAATCTTTACTAAGGCCTGGCCAGGGATTGAGGTATTTGTGCCTCATGCTCATCTGGAGTGTTTTAGGAGTACCATTTTGATTATGTGTTTAACCTCTCTGCAGGGTTTAATAGAAAATGTTATATTAAACCCTGCAGAGAGGTTAAACACATAATCACATTTTTACTAAGGCCTGGCCAGGGATTGGGGTATTTGTGTCTCATGCTCATCTGGACTGGTTTAGGAGTACCGGTTTGATTATGTGTTTAATCTCTCTGCCTCACCAGCCTCTGGGTTAAATCTGGGTTAAATTGAAGGACTAGAAGATGGTAAGGTTTTAATGCCGTATATACACATTATATATATATATATATATATATATATATATATATATATATATATATATATATATATTATAGTTTATATTTTAAATGCAATGTAAATGTAAAAAAATGATTTACAATGATATGCTCTTTTAAACTAAAGAATACAAATACGAACAGACACACTCTTACAAGAGATACGCTTCAATGATTAAAGGGCCATTAACAAGTGAAACACAGAGCTACAGCCCCTCCCACATAACCTTCTGACCTCATAGCTAACATTTGGGGACTAGTTAACCCTATGATTGCCAGAAAGGGCTGCAATGCTATTGCAGTTTTATCTGGTAGCCAGCATTAAAAGTACCTATGACGTTGTTTTTTTTTTTTTGTTGCTCCAGTGGACTGAGCCTGATGATAAGCAGCAGACAGAAGAGGGGGAGGAATCGTCCATGTAGGCTGCTAGAAAAGTGCAGCTTTTCTAAGGTCTCAAAGTACTCTGACAGGCAGACACCGCAACAAAACAATACTGACACAAGGTTCACAAGGTTCAATAAATAAAAATAAAAAATACAGAGCACAGGGGGTCTCCAGGCAGACTAAATCTGGGGACCCAGTAAACAATGTAAGACTTTAATTACCGTCTCCTCTCTAGCTGCACTGTGTTAATGAAATCTTAACACAGTGCAGATCTCTTTGAAGAGTCCTGCCCATCCTGAAGTTAATGCTGCACTTTGTGTGATAACCTCGCAGATCACAGCATCTTCTGCCTTGGGGCATTACACTGTTCTCTATGGCAATTTTTTAGTCCCCAACTTACAGTTTAGAAGCTCCTCTGGAATCATCAAAATGCACATTCCCACCTACAGCTGATGCCACCATCATTATTACTTACACAGTTGAAATTTGCTTAGAGGCTTTTGACGAGCTAAGAGCTCCAAGATTACAAGCGCCTGTCTATGATACGTGGGCTTAAATGACATATGCGTGGGGCATACCAAAGCACTGCGCAACCGCGCTGCAGTGCTCGTTAGCGGGAACATTGGTGGCTAGCCTTGCTGTCTGTGGAGTGGCCCAGAATTGCTCCTCCAAAAAAGGCAAATGGTGGGTGCAGTTTGGCTATTGAAAAGTATTTGCAGTAAAAAGGATGCTAATTTGTTTTAAAAACATTAAGACTTGGCTGCTATGTTATTCTACAGCAACACAACAGAAATATCTTGTAATTACAAGGTGTTTACTGTACCTTTAACATGATCATTCCATGCTGATCATTACTACATATACATTTTATGCAATTATTTAACCAGATGTCTGCACAGGACCAGCACAAATTTAGGCAGGGGGTAGGCAGGGGGCGCAAGTTTAGAGCATTAAAAAAAAAATCTACTATGCTTGATTATGGGGGTGGTTGGGAGCAAGGACCCCTCCTGCATAATGACTGAACCCCCCATGTGCCCCTAAAATGTGTCTGTCCCTTCCAATACTGGGTCCCCATGAATTGATCCCGGAGTGCAGAGCTTGTCCACAGTGTTTATTCACTTAAAGTGAAGGTAAATTTTGATGAATTAGTGCCCGGTTTTTAATAATCCTATAACAAACAAGGGTACTTTAATTAATCAAAATTGACATTTCACTTCTTTTCTTCAAAAACTTACCTTTTAATCCTGGCAGCCGCTCCAGCGATTCCCCCGGCCGTCGGAAACATCTGCAGACGTCAGAAATGACGAATCTGGCTTCCTCCAATCACGGCTCTCCCCCCCCCCGTTGGAATCTTGGCTTGATGCAACGCCGTGTTTGTAGGAAGCCGGATTTTTTTATTTTGGACCCGTGAAGACGGCTTGCGATGGGCGGAGGAAGTGCTTGAGCGGCTGCCAGGATTAAAAGGTTTTTGAAGAAAACAAGTGAAATGTCAATTTTGATGAATTAAAGTGCCCTTGTTTTTAATAGGATTACTAAAAACCGGGCACTAATTCATCAAAATTTACCTTCACTTTAATACTATGGGGTAGATTTATCAAAGGCTAGGCGAACTAACTGCACCCCAGCTCGCCTCTAGAGAAGCGCATATGTGCGCCTGAATTTATAAAAAAAATAGATGTAATTTTGCGTGTTTAGTAAAAGGCGAGCTGGGGCGTAATAATGATAAATTTCGCCTGTCGGAAAAAGCATTTACTCCCTATTTATCACAGTACATCCCTATAAATATTTACGTCGCCATGTCTTGATGATGAAAAAAAGCATTTTTTAGGTATCTATTTTGCACATATTTATATTATATAATGTTTCCGTGCTGTTTTTGCCATATGTTGGTAATTTAAGATTGCAAAAATATATAAAACTCTTGGTACCCGTATGCACCTGTGGAAGCGCAAATTTCTGGCAATAACAGTCTCTTCTTGGCGCTGAGCTTTGAAAAATTAGTTAAAAGAAGAAAGTACTGCATCACAAGATTTAAAAGCATGTATGATAATTGTGATGAGAGCAGGATGTGATGTCACTAGTTTGGGGGCGGGGCTTAGGTCCGGTGTCTGTGTTGCAGTTAGTTTTAGTACAATCAACCTGACTAGATGTGTATTGTTATGCTCTGCAATAAAATAGAGTTGCACCATCATTGCTGTGTCCTGCATATGTCCTGCATCTCATGACATGGTGTCAGAAGTTCTGGACTGCGCTTCTGTTCCTGAGCGATTGCAATGTCAAAGTTTACCCCACCTGAGCCTTTTGACTTCTCTCAGCCTGCAGCTTGGCCCACATGGCGTCAGCGGTTTCAGCGCTTCAGGATTGCATCCAAACTGAACAAGGAGAGTGGTGAAGTACAAGTTAATTCTCTTTTATACTCTATGGGGAAAGATGTGGAGCCAGTGTTCAATGCTTTTACTTTCCAAGAAGGGGAAGAATTTAACTCTGATATAGTTATGGATAAACTAAGTGCCCACTTTGTGCCCAAAAGAAATGTGATTCATGAGAGAGCTTGTTTTCACAAACGTAATCAGCGTGTGGGAGAATCTGTGGAGTCATTTGTGCGCAGCCTGTATGAACTAGCTGAATTCTGTGAGTTTGGTGTTGCTAAAGAAGAGCAAATCAGAGACAGAATAGTTATTGGAATTGCAGATGCTGAAGTCTCACTGAAGCTGCAGTTAGAGCCTGATTTAACATTAGATGGGGCTATTAGGATGGCCCGCCAGAGTGAACTGGTGAAAAAGCAAAGTGCTGATCTGAGGTCTGAGAGTATTGTGGATGAAGTGCAACAGTCTAGGAAAACTGCTAGTGAAAGGCACAGTGTGAGCGGTAGATCTAAAGTACTGGAAAGGCCTAGAAGTGGATGGGCGCAACATGCCCGATGCACACAGTGTTACCGGGCCCATGATCACAGTGTTATATGCCCGGCCAGAGATAAAAGATGCAGAAAATGTAACAGAATGGGCCATTTTCAAGTGGTGTGTAAAACTGAATACATTAAGGAGATGCAGGTGGACGGTGACCAGGAGGGTCAGTCCGTTGTGGAACGGCCAAGCTCAGAGGAAGATTGGAAAGTTACTTTTACTGTAATGGGAGACAAAGTTGATTTTAAGATTGACACAGGAGCAGATATCACTGTAATGTCTTTTGCTGAATTTATGAAACTACCTCGTCAGCCCCAGCTGGCGAAGGTTACTACAAATGTCCATAGTCCTGGTGGCCGCATTGATTGTGTGGGGAAATTTCTTGCCAGCTGTGAGTACAAGCAAAGAAAGTTCACCATGTGGGTGCATGTGATTCAAGGTCAGTGTGTTAATAATTTATTGAGCAGAAAAGCAGCCTGCGACTTGGGCCTCGTGGCCAGAGTGAATGATATTTCCGAAGATATGTTTGGCGAATTGGGCCTACTGATTTGCAAACCAGTCCGTATAGCACTTAAAAGTGACGCAGTACCATACAGTATTTCTACTCCTTGTAGAATTCCGTTCCTGCTCATGCCTCAGGTGGAGAAAGAGCTTATGCGCATGAAGTCTATGGGGGTTATTGAAGAGGTTGTTGAAGCGACTGATTGGTGTGCCCCCATTGTTCCAGTTGCAAAGAAAAACGGAAAGGTGCGCATCTGTGTGGACCTGAAAAGGTTGAATGAGGCAGTGAAGAGAGAGAGATTTGTGCTGCCGACATTAGAAGATATAGCTCCAAAGTTGGCTGGGGCGAAGTTCTTTTCCACATTAGACGCTTCTAGCGGCTTTTGGCAGATCCCCCTGGATCCAAAGTGCCGCAAACTAACTACCTTTATCACACCGGTAGGTCGGTTCTGCTTCTGCAGACTCCCCTTTGGGATATACTCCGCTCCTGAAATCTTTCAAAGGGAAATTAGTTCTCTCCTGAGTGACCACGTGGGCACAGCGGTCGTCATGGACGACATTCTAGTGTATGGGTCTACAGTGGAGGAGCATGATCAGCGTTTAAGTTGTGTGCTACAGGCTATCAAAGAGTCTGGGCTGAAGCTGAATAAAGAAAAATGTCATTTTAGGAAAACTGAATTATGCTACTTTGGGCATATCATCAACGGGGATGGCATCAAGCCAGACCCCGAGAAAATTTGTGCTATTGAACAGATGAAAAGTCCTTCTGATGTACATGAGCTGAGACAAATATTGGGCCTTGTAAATTACGTGGGCAAGTTTCTTCCAGATTTATCAACAGTTTTACACCCTATCACAGAGTTGCTTAAGAAAGACGTTGCCTGGGTCTGGGGACCTTCACAAGAAAAGGCTTTCCTGCAGGCCAAGTCCCTGCTGGGGTCTGCCCCAGTGCTGGGGTTCTACGACCCTTCAAAAAAGACTGTGGTTACGCTCAAATAGAGAAAGAGTGCCTGGCTGCAGTTTGGGCCTGTGAGCGCTTTCAGCGTTATCTAGTGGGTTTGGAGAAATTTAGTCTGGAAACTGACCACAAACCGCTAGTCCCTCTAATCAACTCCTATGACATTGACAAAACACCCTTGAGATGCCAGAGACTTTTAATGAGACTGCTCAGGTTCAATGTTCAGGCAGTGCATGTGCCGGGGAAACAACTGGTTGTGGCAGATACACTATCCAGGCTCCCGCTGGCTGCTGCTGAAGAATCCTCCACAGAATCGGATGTGAAAGTGTATGTTGATTCAGTTCTGTCCTCTAAGTCCATTTCTTCAAGGAAACTGGAAGAGATAAAGAAAGAGACATATTTGGACACAGATCTGCAAGAAGTTATAAAGTACATAAAAGAAGGCTGGCCCGAGAGCCGGGCAGCCTGGATGTCTTTAAATGCTTACCAGCCAGAGAGGTCGCAGCTCACGGAGCTGGAGGGGTTGGTGCTGTTCCAAGACCGCATTGTAATTCCTGTCAGCATGAGGAAGGAGATGTTAAACAGGATTCACGATGGCCACTTAGGCATTACAAAGTGCAGAGAAAGGGCAGCTACAGCTGTGTGGTGGCCTGGGATCAGCTCCGACATTGCAAATCACGTGTCTAAATGTGCCTTTTGCCGGGAACGCCGGCCTACTCAGAGAAGGGGGCCCTTGATGTCTACTCCGCTGCCTGCGGGGCCGTGGCAGAAAATAGCTGCTGATTTGTGTGAACTGCACAGGAAAAAGTTTCTTGTTGTGATCGACTACTATTCCAGGTATTTGGAAATTGCACCCCTGAATGATATCACAAGTCAGGCCGTTATCATTCGCCTGAAGAGCTTGTTCACCCGCTGGGGCATTCCAATGGAGCTGGTGAGTGATAATGGTATGCAGTTCGCTTCTACAGAGTTCAGTGCTTTCAGCAGGGAATATGATTTTGTACATTCCACGTCAAGTCCACATTATCCGCAGGCCAACGGAATGGCTGAAAGGGCAGTTCAAACAACAAAATTCATTCTAAAGCAATCTGAGCCGTACCTAGCCCTTTTGTCATACAGGGCGACGCCCATTCAAGCCACCGGGTTTAGCCCGGCACAGCTGTGATGCTAGGACGCCAGATTCACACCACTTTACCCTCAGTGGGTGTCTTCAAGCCGCCTGGCCCTGTTCCTCGGGACGAAGTCCTTAGGAGGGATGAAGAGGCCAAAAAGGGTTATCGTTTCTTCTACGACAGGAGACATTCTGTCAGGCCCTTATAGGAACTGAAAGCGGGCCAAAGTGTCAGAGTTAAACTGGACGATGAGAAGAAATGGAAGACGCCTGCTATGGTAGTTGGTCGCTCTCCAGAACCAAGGTCTTATACAGTCCTTACGGAGGGAGGGACGGTTACACGCCGTAACCGAAGACATCTTCAGTCTGTACCTGAGAGTCTGGAACTGGATGCCTCAGTACCACCGCCGGTGGGATCCCCCATTCTAAGAGAGGTGCCTTCCCCTCAGCAAGACCATAATGGGGATATATCTTTGCCTCCAGCGGACTCTTGTTCACCATCTTCTGTATCAGAGGACAGTTCATGCAAAGTTACATCAAGCGGAAGAGTGGTGAGACTTCCGGCCCGATATAGGGACTGACTTTAGCTAGAACAGTGACCGGAAGTATGGGCAGAATAATCCCATGGTCACTGTGGACTAGGGTAGTGTACCCCGATGTCCAAGTCAGGATATAATTTATTTGTTCATGTTTTCTAACCTATCTGTTTTTATAATGTTCAAAAACAAAAATGTTGTTGTATACTCTGTTGGTGTACCTTGTTATTTGTTATATGCAAATGTATGCTTCGCCTTTGAAAAAGGGGAAGATGTGATGAGAGCAGGATGTGATGTCACTAGTTTGGGGGCGGGGCTTAGGTCCGGTGTCTGTGTCGCAGTTAGTTTTAGTACAATCAACCTGACTAGATGTGTAGTGCTCTGCAATAAAATAGAGTTGCACCATCATTGCTGTGTCCTGCATATGTCCTGCATCTCATGACAATAATGGTGTTCTTTTCAGTTTGTATGGCGAAATATAGAACACGCAATTTAAGGAGAAAAGTTCCCTATCGGTGCAAAGCAATGATAAATAAGAAACTGGACGTATTTGTAGGTCGGGCTGTGAAATTACGCCTATTACTAATGTATATTGGTACACTCGGGAGCGTGCCCGTGCGCCTAGGCGATTGCAAGCGGAGTGCGAAGAAGTTTCTTTCAGATTTGCACAATTATAGGCGAAGATTGCTTGCTTTCATAAATATGGCGATTGGTGCGTATGCGTTATTTTTCCCGCAATTACAGGCGAATTGCTTTGATAAATCTACCCCTATGTGTGTCTGTGATAGCCTGCTGCTCTCTGACACACCCTGCTCAGGCTAAGCTAAAGCCATAGGAATGCAGCCAGGCTGAGACAAACACAGCGACCCCAGAGCTATAGGGCTCGATTTATTAAGCCGTTCGCTCGTCTACCACTGCAGGTTCTTACAAGAGAACCTGCAGGCAGTATTTATCAATCAGTGGTCATCAGACCTCTTCTTCCTAGCCTTTTCTCCACCTCTTAGGTGGATTCTTAGGTGGAGAATTTCAATCTCCCCAATCTCGTCCAAACAGGGAGATTGACAGCTCCTGCCTGCACGTGATTGGCTGTGTGCGGGCAGGGGGCTGTGTTGCATAAAAGAGCAAAATAGCGCTCTTGTGCAATGCTGAATTCTGGCAGCAGATTGCTGCCCGCCAGAGGAGAGCTGGGGTGACAGGTACACATATGTACGCTTGTGTCTGCCCTGTCTTGTAATTACAAGGTGTTTACTGTACCTTTTAACATGCTAATTCCATGCTGATCATTACTACATATACATTTTATGCAATTATTTAACCAGATATCTGCACAGGACTGGCACAAATTTAGGCATGGGGTGCAAATTTAGAGCATTAAAAAAAAAAAAAAAAACTACTTTGCTTGATTATGGGGGTGGTTGGGAGCAAGGACCCTGTGATGAGAGTGAGAAGTGACGTCATTGGATTGGGGGCGGGGCTTAGGTCCGTTTGTTTGTGTTGCAGTTACTTAGTAAGATCAATGCTACCAGATGTATATTTCCATGCTCTGCAATAAAATAGAGTTGTACCATCTTTGCTGTGTCCTGCATGTGTCCTGCATCTCATGACATGGTGTCAGAAGTACTTGTCTGCGCTTCTGTTTCCTGATTGATGACGATGTCAAAGTTTACCCCACCCGAGCCTTTTGATTTCTCTCAGCCTGCAGCTTGGCCCACATGGCGTCAGTGGTTTCAGCGCTTCAGGATTGCTTCCAAGCTGAAAAAGGAGAGTGGTGAAGTACAAGTTAATTCTCTTTTATACTCTATGGGGAAAGATGTGGAGCCAGTGTTCAATGCTTTTACTTTCCAAGAAGGGGAAGAATTTGACTTTGAAATAGTTATGAATAAACTCAGTGCCCACTTTGTGCCCAAAAGAAATGTAATTCATGAGAGGGCTTGTTTTCACAAACGTGCTCAGCGTGTGGGAGAATCTGTGGAGTCATTTGTGCGCAGCCTGTATGAACTAGCTGAATTCTGTGAGTTTGGTGTTGCTAAAGAAGAGCAAATCAGAGACAGAATAGTCATTGGAATTGCAGATGCTGAATTCTCACTGAAACTACAGTTAGAGTCTGCCAGGGTTTTTTCCCTGTTTTGTTTGCCATGTGCTGCTGGCAGCCATTTTACTCACCTCTCTTGCTGACTATGGTGCATTGTGGGGGATGCTGCTCATTTCCTGCACTTCCTTTTATGGCCAGACTGGTGTGCATCATCTGTGTGAGACAGGATGCAGTCTCAGAATTGTGATATCATCACTTATTATTTAAAGGGCCTCTGTTCAGTATGCTTTGCCTTTGCGTTGTCTCAGACCTGTTTGTGAGAGTTCCTGTGTATTACCTGGCTGTCTGACGTCCTTCCTGATTCCTGATCCCTGGCTTGTGGCTTGTTCCTGACTCTACTGTTTTCCTTGTTCCTGATTCCGGCTCATCTGACTACTCGCTTTGGCTCCTGATTCGGCTCGTCTGACTATTCGCTTTGGCTCCTGACTCTGCTCGTCTGACTACCAGCTCTGGTTTTGACTCCTGGCTTCTTATTTGACTTGTGGACTTTTTATTATTTTATGTTATTAATAGGTGTGATTATTTTTGCACTTCTTGTCTCAGTCTGATTCCTGGCACCCTGACATTACGCAAAGGCCATGAATCCTGATGGTGCTAATAATCCACCTTTACCTGCCATCATTTCCAGGATGGATGAACAGAATCACCGCTTGGATCAATTTGCACTAGCCCTGCAAATCCTGCTGACTCGCACTCCACATTTGGACCAAAGTGTTCCACAAGTTATGGCTGCTCCTGTTTCCGCTGCTGCACCTAGTCCTACCAGGAGCATGTCCGGTTCTGCACCTCTACCTCAGCTATATGGATTCGATCCTATTCAGTGCAGAGGGTTTTTTAACCAGCTGGGCATTTACTTTGAGATGTTACCTCAGGCGTTTCCCTCTGACAGGTGGGATTTCTCATCTCGTTACTCTCTGACACAGCTCTTGCCTGGGCTAATCCCTTGTGGGAGACTAATAAACCTGTGATTTCAAATTACCCTGAATTTGTGGCCTCCTTTCGTAGGGTATTTGATGCTCCGGCTCGCTCCTCCTCTGCTGCTAAACAACTCATGTCCATTCAGCAAGGTACAAGATCTGTTGCTCAGTATGCTATTGAGTTCCGTACGCTTGCCGCAGAGGTTGGTTGGAACAATGAAGCCCTTGTTGCCGCCTTCTTTCATGTGCTCTCTGATGCGATTAAAGACAAAGTTGCTGCCAGAGATTTACCAGAGGATCTCGAGGTATTGGTGTCTTTTTTTATCCTAATTGACATCAGACTCAGAGAGAGGCCCTCTTTCAAGGAGCGCTTGCGGAAGCCTCCTGTTCCATTGTCTCCTACGTGTTCGTTCCCACCCATGCCTTCCTCTCCTCCCATGCCTTGAGCTAATGCAGTTGGGATTCACGCATCTCTCCACAGCGGAGAGGGCCTTTAGGAGGAGGGAGGGGCTCTGCCTCTATTGTGGGTTACAGGGCCATCTTTTGAAGTCTTGTCTTACACGGCCGGGAAACGCTCACACCTAAGGTCCTGTCGGGGGCAGACCTTGGGTGGTTTATTGTCGTCCCCGGAACCGCTTAAGGAGAAACCTTTGGTCAAGGTTGTCCTTTCCTGGGTAGACTCCTCCATAGTCACCCAGGCTCTTGTTGACTCCGGTGCTGCGGGCTATTTCATTGACAGTGCTTTTGTATCAAAGCATTTTATTCCTGTTTTGCCTTGGTCCGTTCCGCTTGATATTGAGGCCATTGATGGCAGGCCACTTCAGCCCGCACTCGTTACTCACGAAACTGCTCCGTTATCCATGGCTGTTGGGGCTCTCCATTTTGAAACCCTCCAGTTCCAGGTGATAAACTCCCCACATTTTCCGGTTGTTCTGGGTTATCCCTGGCTCCAAAAGCACAATCCCAGTCTCGACTGGTGCAGGTCTGAAATTTTGTCGTGGTCCCCACAGTGTATTTCCACTTGTCTTCGGAAACCAGTTAAAGTCTTGTGCACTTTTTCGGTATCTCAATTGCCAGAGGAGTACCGAGAGTTCTTAGACGATTTTGACAAGGTGCATGCTGGTACGTTGCCTCCTTACCAGTCTTACGATTGTGCCATAGACCTGCAACCTGGAGCAATTCCTCCTCGGGGCCGGGTTTACCCTCTGTCTGTTGCAGAGAATTGTGCTATGGAGGAGTATGTTGCCGATGCTCTGGGAATCATCTGCAAATCCTGCTCTCCTGCAGGAGCTGGCTTCTTCTTTGTGAAGAAAAAGGGTGGCGAGTTAAGACCATGCATCGATTATAGGGGTCTTAATCGTCTTACCATTAAGAATGCTTACCCTATTCCGCTCATTACGGAACTCTTTGACCGCCTCAAGGGAGCTACGGTCTTTACTAAACTTGATTTGAGAGGATCGTACAATCTCGTTAGGATCAAGGAGGGCCACGAATGGAAAACAGTGTTTAACACCGGAAGCGGGCATTATGAGTATCTTGTAATGCCCTTTGGCCTATGTAATGCTCCTGCTGTTTTCCAGGAATTTATTAATGATGTCCTACGAGATATGTTGCAACAGTGTGTTGTGGTGTACTTAGACGACATCCTCATACACTCACCCACACTTGAAGCTCATCATTCTGATGTTACACGGGTTCTTCAGAGACTATGTTAGAACGGCCTGTTTTGTAAATTCGAGAAATGTGAGTTCCATCAGACTCAAGTAACCTTCCTAGGTTATGTTATCTTTGTTGCAGGGTTCTCCATGGATCCTGACAAGTTATCTGCAGTTCTGCAGTGGCCTAGCCCAGTTGGTCTTCGGTCTATTCAACGTTTTTTGGGGTTCGTCAATTACTATAGAAACTTTATTAAAAACGTTTCTTCCTTGGTCAAACCTATCACAGACATGACCCGTAAAGAGAATGATCCACTCCATTGGTCACCTACTGCCATTAAGGCCTTTGATACTCTTAAGACTGCCTTTGCTGCCGCTCCAGTTCTGGCTCATCCTAACCCTGTCCTGCCTTTCGTTCTTGAGGTCAATGCATCTGAGACTGGAGTAGGTGCCCTCTTGTCTCAACGTCCTATGCCTGACGTTTCCTTGCATCCGCGTGGTTTCTTCTCTAAGAAATTGTCTCCAGCGGAGTGCAATTGAGGCATCTTCTTGAGGGTACTATTGTGCCAGTGCTCATTCTTACTGACCACAAGAATTTAACTTATCTATCTGAAGCAAAACGTTTGTCGCCCAGACAGGCCAGATGGGCGCTATTTTTGTCTCGGTTTAATTATGTGGTCTCCTACCTGCCTGGTAAGAATGTTAGGGCTGATGCCCTCTCTCGACAATTTTCGCCTCTGTCCAAGGAGGAGTCTGTACCTACTCCTGTTATACCTCCTGACCATATTTTAGCTACCATACGTACTAATTTGACTTCTCACTTGGGGGAGGAGATCCTGGCTGCACAAACCAATGCAGCTTCTGAGAAACCTAGTGGTAAGTGTTTTGTTTCTGAGAATCTTCAAACTAAACTTTTGCACACTTACCACTATCCTAAAGCCGCAGGTCACCCAGGCAAGAACCAAATGATTTAGTCTGTCACTCGACAATTCTAGTGGCCAGGTCCTCATTCTGATGTTGCTGCGTATGTTGCCTCCTGCTCAGTTTAAGTACAGAATAAGACTCCTCAATGTCTTCCTGTGGGTCTTCTTCAACTTATTGCTAATGGTGAGCGTCCTTGGACACATCTTTCCATGGACTTCATTGTCAAGCTCCCTGTTTCCAATGGCAATACTTTTATCCTTATGGTGGTTGACCGTTTTTCTAAAATGTCATATTGCATTCCCTTGATGAAGTTGCCTACCGCTCAGGAGCTTGCGTCAATTTTTGCCCAGGATGTCTTCCGTTTACATGGGTTACCCAAGGAGATAGTGTCGGACCGGGGTAGCCAGTTTGTCTCCAGATTTTCGCGTTCCTTTTGTGCTTAAATGGGGATCCAGCTTTCCTTCTCCTCGGCATATCACCCTCAATCCAATGGGGCTGCGGAACGGTCTAATCAAGCTCTGGAACAGTTCCTTCATTGCTAGGTCTCAGATCACCACAATAATTGGTCTGAACTGTTACCTTGGGCAGAGTTTGCTCATAATAGTGCTATTAATGCTTCCTCCAAGATATCCCCGTTGATGGCGAATTAGCGGTTTCAACCATCCTTGTTGCCCGATTCATTCATGTCTCAGGGTATTCTGGCTTTGGAGGAGCATCTCCGGCAACTCCGTTTCACGTGGGTGCAGATTCAGGATTGCCTTCATCGTTCTATGAAGCGCCAAAAGTTCCAGGCTGATCGTAGGCTTCTGCCCACGCCTTCCTACCAGGTTGGTGAGAGAGTTTAGCTGTCCTCCCGCAACTTAAACCTTTGTGTGCCTTCCAATAAACTGGCTCCCCGTGGAGAAGGAGCTTCTGCGTATGAAGAGTATGGGGGTTATTGAAGAGGTTGTTGAAACAACTGACTGGTGTGCCCCCATTGTGCCTGTTTGAAGAAAAATGGGAACGTACGCATCTGCGTCGACTTGAAAAGGCTGAATTAGGCGATGAAGAGAGTGAGAGATATGTACTGCCAACACTTGAAGACATAGCTCCGAAATGGGCTGGAGCGAAGTACTTCTCTACATTGGATGCTTCTAGCGGCTTCTGGCAGATACCTCTAGATCCAAAGTGCCACAAACTGACTACCTTCATCACACTGGTAGGTCGGTTTTGCTTCTGCAGACTCCCCTTCGGGATATCCTCTGCTCCTGAAATCTTTCAAAGAGAAATGAGTTCTCTCCTAAGAGACCACATGGGCACGGCAGTCGTCATGGACGACATCTTGGTGTATGGGTCTACATTGGAGGAACATGATCAGCGACTGAGCTGCGTGCTGCAGACTATTAGAGAGTCTGGGCTGAAGTTAAATAAAGAGAAATGCCATTTTAGGAAAGCTGAGTTATGTTACTTTGGGCATATCATCAATGGGGATGGCATCAAGCCAGACCCCGAAAAAATTTGTGCTATTGAACAGATGAAAAGTCCTTCTGATGTACATGAGCTGAGACAAATATTGGGCCTTGTAAATTATGTGGGCAGGTTCCTCCCAGAATTATCCACTATACTACACCCTATCACAGAGTTGTTAAAGAAAGATGTTGCCTGGATCTGGGGACCTTCACAGGAAGAATCTTTTATGCAAGTCAAGTCCCTGCTGGGGTCTGCCCCAGTGTTGGGGTTCTACGACACTTCCAAAAAGACTGTGGTTAGTGCTGATGCGAGCAGTTATGGGTTAGGGGCTGCCCTCCTGCAGTTGAATGAAAACAAACTACAGCCCATCGCCTACTGTTCCTGTACATTGAGTCAAAATACGCCCAAATTGAGAAAGAGTGCCTGGCGGCAGTTTGGGAATGTGAGCGCTTTCAGCGTTACCTAGTGGGTTTAGAGAAATTTAGTCTGGAGACTGACCATAAACCGCTAGTCCCTCGAATTAACTCTTATGATATTGACAAAACACCCCTAAGATGCCAGAGACTTCTAATGAGGCTGCTCAGGTTCAACGTTCAGGCAGTGCATGTACCGGGGAAACAACTGGTTGTGGCGGACACACTGTCCAGGCTCCCGCTGGCTGCTGCTGAAGAGTCTTCAACGGAATCAGATGTGAAAGTGTATGTAGATTCATTTCTGGCCTCCAAGTCCATCTCTTCAGGGAAGCTAGAACAAATAAAGAAAGAGACATATTTAGATACAGACCTTCAAGAAGTTATAAAGTACATAAAAGAAGGTTGGCCCGAGAGTCGGGCTGTCACGCCGCATGGCTCTAGCCGTTGCTAGGGGCGTGGCGTCTCTTTCCTGCTCGTTGCCAGGGGCAGTGTAGGCTCAGGATGCGTGCGGCGCTGACGTCATCGCCACACGCCCCTGATGCTGGTGGGTCCTCACTGGTGCGAATCCTGTGCCTATTTGAACTGCTCCCTAACGATCTGTCACTGCCCAAGTATAGGTTTCATTCTGTGTGCTCCTGGGTGTGACAGATTGTTCTATCTACTGATTCACTGCTGCTGATTTCTGCCTGCTTACTGACTACTCTACCTGGTTAACCCCTAAATTGCTGGACTGATTTACTGCTGCCGATTCCTGCCTGCTTACTGACTACCCTACCTGGTTAACCTGGTTAACCCCTAAATTGCTGGACTGATTTACTGCTGCTGATTCCTGCCTGCTTACTGACTACTCTACCTGGTTAACCCCTAAATTGCTGGACTGTTATACTGTTGCTGATTCCTGCCTGCCTACTGATAACTCTACCTGGTTAACCCCTAAATTGCTGGTCTGTCTCTTCGTTGCCGAATCCTGCCTGCCTGACCATTCTAGTGGTGTGCCCTGGGACTGCTCTGCTGTTGCCGCAGGGGACTGTCCTGCCTGTGGTAAATGCTGCTCTCCTCATCTTATTACTTTCTTGCTCTGGGATATTCCCTATCATTCCGGCTCGACGCCGGGATAACAAGACTACTCGCCGAGTTCGGTCTGATAGAGGAGTATCCCACGAGCATTACATTATACTTGGGCCATGCAGCCAGATGAGGTGGCACGAGCTGTTTATCTTCAGGGACAGATGTTGGGAACCCATACCACGCAGCTGCAGAATATGGATTCCAAGCTAGAGGCTATTACCGCTCAACTCGCCTTACTAGTTGCCGCAAGGGATGCTGCTCCTGTTGCTATACCACCAGCCCCTACTGCCAGTGCTGTGACTTCTTCCTCCACTCCTGGAAGTATACCCCGAATACCCTTGCCTGACAAGTATGATGGTACTATTGACTGCAGGGGCTTTCTGAACCAATGCAGGTTGCACTTCCGCAATAATCATCAAACCTTCCAGTCTCATCAGTCAAGGGTCACCTTTATCATTTCTTTGTTAAAGGACAAAAGCTCTAGCCTGGGTCTCCCCCCTTTTGGAACAAAATGCTACACTCCTGCAAGACGCTGACAGACGCTGACGTTCATTACTGCCTTGTCTTCTGTGTTTGGGACTTCTGGCCGTACCTCTGCTGCAAAATATTCTCTCCTAGATCTCTCCTGGATCTCCGCCAAGGCAGTAAAACCATGGCACAATTTGCCATTGAGTTCCGCACCTTGGCACTAGCTTGGCACTAGAAACCACTTGGGATAGCAGTGCTCTCAAGGCAGCCTTCAGGATGGGTCTCCATGAACGCATCAAAGATTAACTCACTTATCGTGATATTCCCTCTTCTTTGGATGATTTTATTGCACTTTTTATAAAACTGGACTCTCGTTTTCAGGAAAGACTAGCCGAGAGAGACAGAGCTAGGAGGGGCCTTCCCTCCCGACCTCCTGTTCGCCCAGTTACAACAGCAGCCGCTACCAGTTTAGCTACTCCAGCTACCTAAGTAGAGGAACCCATGGATCTCCCCTCCTTCAGATCTCCCCTCCTTCAGACCTTCAGAATCTGAATGACAGAGAAGAAGGAGACTGAGACTATATTTTTATTGTGGATCCAACACCCACCAACTGAAGAACTGTGACATTCGGCCAGGAAAAGCCAATGCTTAGAGGATAACACTGGGGTACCTCTAAGCATGGTCTCAACAAAATCCCCCCACTCCTCTCGAATTCTGGTACCTATTACCCTTACCTTCCTCCAAAATAGTGTCCACACTTAAGCCTTCATTGATTCAGGGGCAGCTGGAAACTTCCTGGATCATTGTTTTATGATGCAAGCCAGTTTACCTCTTCTGCAGAAAAGACACTGTCTCAAAATAACCACCCTGGATGGCACCCCCCTTGGTTCAGGCATGATCCATTTTGAGTCAGCACCCCTGACCCTGACTGTGGGAGTCCTCTACTCTGAACAGCTGAAGTTTGAGGTCATTCATTCCCCAGCACAGCCTGTCATCCTTGGTCTTCCTTGGCTTCGGGTACACAATCCACAGTTTGACTGGGCTGAGGGACAACTGGCCTCCTGTGGTACCTAATGTTTCCACTCCTGTCTTGCTAAAGTCATTCCTCTGCCCCGTATTCCCATAGCCAGTATACTGACTCCTTGAAACCTTCCTTCAGTATACACTGACTTTGTGGATGTGTTCGAGAAAAAAGCAGCTGATGTGCTGCCACCCCACCGTCCTTATGACTGCAAGATCGACCTCTTTCCCGGAGCCCCACTTCCTAAAGGGAGGACTTATCCACTATCCAAGGCTGAAACCAAATCCATGGAGGAGTACATCCAAGAGAACCTAGCCAAAGGGTTCATTCGTCCTTCCTTCTCTCCTGCTGGGGCTGGCTTCTTTTTTGTCAGTAAGAAGGATGGCGGGCTCAGACCCTGCATTGACTACAGGGCCTTGAACAACATAACCATCAAGAATCGCTATCCCATACCTTTGATCACTGAACTGTACGACTCACTCCAGCATGCTCGCTTTTTAACCAAATTGGACTTACGTGGGGCATACAATCTGATTAGCATCTTTCCAGGCCACGAATGGAAGACCGCCTTTTGTTAGGTTTTTTTTCCCTGTTTTGTTTGCTATGTGCTGCTGGCAGCCATTTTACTCACCTCTCTTGCTGACTCTGGTGCATACTGTGTGATGCTGCTCATTTCCTGCACTTCCCTTTATGGCCAGACTGGTGTACATTATCCGTGTGAGACAGGATGCTGTCTCAGAATTGTGATGTCATAACTTATTATTTAAAGGGCCTCTGTTTTAAAGGGCCTCTGTTCAGTATGCTTTTCCCTTGCGTTGTCTCAGATCTGTTTGTGAGAGCTCCTGTGTATTACCTGTCTGTCTGACGTCCCTCCTGGTTCCTGATCCCTGGCTTGTTCCTGACTATGCTGTTCTCCTTGTTCTTGATTCTGGCTCGTCTGACTACTCGCTTTGGCTCCTGACTCGGCTCGTCTGACTACCAGCTCTGGTTTTGATTCCTGATCCCTGGCTTGTTCCTGACTATGCTGTTCTCCTTGTTCTTGATTCTGTCTCGTCTGACTACTCGCTTTGGCTCCTGACTCGGCTCGTCTGACTACCAGCTCTGGTTTTGATTCCTGGCTTGTTATTTGACTTGTGGACCTTTTATTATTTTTGCTATTAATAAAGGTGTGATTATTCTTGCACTTCTCGTCTCAGTCTGATTCCTGGCTCCCTGACATTACGCAAGGGCCATGAATCCTGATGGTGCTAATAATCCACCTTTACCTGCCATAATTTCCAGGATGGATGAAAAGGATCACTGCTTGGATCAATTTGCACTAGTCCTGCAAACCCTGCTGACTCGCACTGCACATTTGGACCAAAGTGTCACGCAAGTTATGGCTGCTCCTGTTTCCACTGCTGCACCTAGTCCTACCAGGAGCATGTCCGGTTCTGCACCTCTACCTCAGTGTTATGGAGGCAATCCTAATCAGTGCAGAGGGTTTTTGAACCAGGTGGGCATTTACTTTGAGATGTTACCTCTGGCGTTTCCCTCTGACAGAGCTAAGGTGGGATTTCTCATCTTGTTACTCTCTGACACAGCGCTTGCCTGGGCTAATCCCTTGTGGGAGACTAATAAAACTGTGATTTCAAATTACCCTGAATTTGTGGCCTCCTTTCGAAGGGTATTTGATGTTCCGGCTCGCTCCTCCTCTGCTGCTAAACGACTCATGTCCATTCAGCAAGGTACAAGATCTGTTGCTCAGTATGCCATTGAGTTCCGTACGCTTGCCGTAGAGATAGGTTGGAACAATGAAGCCCTTGTTGCTGCCTTCTTTCATGGGTTCTCTGATGCGATTAAAGATGAAGTTGCTGCCAGAGATTTACCAGAAGATCTTGAGACATTGGTGTCTTTTTTTATCCTAATTGACATCAGACTAAGTGAGAGGCCCTCTTTCAAGGAGCGCTTGCGGAAGCCTCCTGTTCCTTTGTCTCCTACGTGTTCGTTCCCACCCATGCCTCCCTTTCCTCCCATGCCTCCTGGTCCCGAATCACCAGGTACTGCTGAGCCAATGCAGTTGGGATTCACGCGTCTCTCTGTGGCGGAGAGGACCTTTAGGAGGAGGGAGGGGCTCTGCCTCTATTGTGGGTTACAGGGCCACCTTTTAAAGTCTTGTCCTACATGGCCGGGAAACGCTCACTCATAAGGTCCTGTCGGGGGCAGACCTTGGGTGGTTTATCCTCGTCCCCGGAACCACTAAAGGAGAAACCTTTGGTCACGGTTGTCCTTTCCTGGATGGACTCCTCCATAGTCACCCAGGCTCTTGTTGACTCCGGTGCTGCGGGCTATTTTATTGACAGTACTTTTGTATCAAAGCACTCCATTCCTGTTTTGCCTCGGTCCGTTCCGCTTGCTATTGAGGCCATTGATGGCAGGCTCCTTCAGCCCGTACTCGTTACTCATGAAACTGCTTCGTTATCCATGGCTGTTGGGGCTCTTCATTTTGAAACACTTCAGTTCCAGGTGATAAACTCTCTGCATTTTCCGGTTGTTCTGGGTTATCCCTGGCTCCAAAAGCACAATCCCAGTCTGTCGTGGTCTCTCTCCGCAATGTATTTCCACTTGTCTTCGGAAACCAGTTAAAGTCTTATGCACTTCTTCGGTATCTCAATTGCCAGAGGAGTAACAAGAGTTCCTAGATGTTTTTGACAAGGTGCGTGCTGGTACGTTGCCTCCTCACCGGTCTTACGATTGTGCCATAGACCTGCAACCAGGAGCCATTCCTCCTCAGGGCCGGGTTTACCCTCTGTCTGTTGCAGAGAATTGTGCTTTGGAGGAGCATCTCTGGCATCTCTGTTCCACGTGGGTGCAGATTCAGGATTGCCTTCATCGTTTTTTCTATGCAGCGCCAAAAGTTCCAGACTGATCGTAGGCGTCTGCCCGCGCCTTCCTACCAGGTTGGTGAGAGAGTTTGGCTGTCCTCCCGCAACTTGAATCTTCATGTGCCTTCCAGTAAACTGGGTCCCCGTTATATTGGTCCTTTTCAAATACTCTGACGGGTCAATCATGTGGCCTACGCTCTTGACCTTCCTCCTGCAATGCGCATCTCTAATATTTTTCATGTCTCCCTCTTGAAACCATTGGTTTGTAATCTGTATACCACTGTGTTGCCTCGTCCCCGTCCTATCTTTGTTGACAACCATGTGGAGTATGAGGTCAGCAGCATTATTGACTCTTGTATGTCCAGGGGCCGAGTACAGTATTTGGTTCACTGGAGGGGCTACGGTCTGGAGGTTCCTCTGATGTTCATACTCCCGCCCTCCTCCGTGTCTTCCATGCCCGTTTCCCCAATAAGCCTTTTGCCCTCCCGCGGGTAGGAGTCGTTGAGGGGAGGGTACTGTCAGGGTTTTTTCCCTGTTTTGTTTGCCATGTGCTGCTGGCAGACATTTTACTCACCTCTCTTGCTGACTCTGGTGCATACTGTGTGATGCTGCTCATTTCCTGCACTTCCTTTTATGGCCAGACTGGTGTACATCATCCGTGTGAGACAGGATGCAGTCTCAGAATTTTGATGTCATCACTTATTATTTAAAGGGTCTCTGTTCAGTATGCTTTGCCCTTGCATTGTCTCAGACCTGTTTTTGAGAGCTCCTGTGTATTACCTGGCTGTCTGACGTCCTTCCTGGTTCCTGATCCCTGGCTTGTTCCTGACTCTGCTGTTCTCCTTGTTCCTGATTCTGGCTCGTCTGACTACTCGCTTTGGATCCTGACTCGGCTTGTCTGACTACTGATTCCTGGCTTGTTATTTGACTAGTGGACTTTTTTATTATTTTTGCTATTAATAAAGGTGTGATTATTTTTGAACTTCTCGTCTCAGTCTGATTCCTGGCACCCTGACACCTTTAACACAAGATCTGGGCATTACGAATACCTTGTAATGCCCTTTGGGCTGTGTAACGCCCCTGCTGTCTTACAGGCATTTGCCAACAATGTCTTCCGTGATCTCCTCAACCGCACGATCATCGTTTATCTGGATGATATCCTTGTTTTCTCTACCACTTTAGAGGAGCATCATAGGCACGTCAGACAAGTGCTTCTTCACCTCAGAGAGAATTCTTTGGTAGCCAAATTAGAAAAGTGTGAGTTTGATCAGGAGTAAATCCAATTCCTTGGTTATGTCATCTCGAAGGAGGGCTTTGCGTGGATCCTGTTAAACTCACCGCAGTACTAGAATGGCCTCAACCTACCTCCCTAAAGGGATTCTACTACCGCAAATTTATAAAGAACTTTTCCCAAACTGTGGCTCCTCTCACTGAATTGACAAAGCGAAACAAGTACTGTAAACATTGGTTTCCTGAGGCCGTAAACGCCTTCTCTTGTCTGAAAAAGGCTTTTTGTTCAGCTCCTATCCTTCACCATCCTGATCCTGACCTACAGTTCACTTTAGAGGTTGATGCCTCTGAGATAGGAGCTGGAGCTGTTCTCACCCAGAGGGATCCTTTGACTTCCAAGTCACATCCTGTAGCATTTTTCTCTAAACGCTTTACTCCTACTGAGAGGAACTACGATGTGGGTAACCGTGAACTCTTAGCCATTAAGATGGCCTTGACGGAATGGCGTCACTGGTTAGAGGGCACCGCCAATCCTATTTAGATTTTCACCGATCACAAGAATCTGACTCACCTAGAGAGTGCCCATCGACTCAATCCCCGACAGGCCAGATGGGCCTTGTTCTTTTCCCGTTTTAACTTTGTGGTCTCTTATCTTCCTGGGACCAAGAACAAGAAGGCGGATGCCCTTTCCCGTCAGTTCCCTCACTCAAGTGATTCCTCAGAAGCTCCTATCGAACACATTATACCCCTGTAAAAACCCAGAGTATGGTTGTAATTAATTTATGTCTTTTGTTGTAAGGTCTTCTCTGGTAGCTTCTACTAGCTTTGTTGTAAAGTGTTTATATATGTCATTGATACATATGAAGTCAAATATGTGAATGTTCCTTAACATGTCCCCAGATATTATGTCTAAATATAGGGAAGCAGGAACAAGGAAATTGCTATGGTTTCACTTTAAGTAAGAAACCCTTGACTTTGGCAATAACTCGTTAGTGAAACCCTTTGTCATAAGTATAAACATTGAGCTCATATGTAAAGGCAGTATAACTGATATAAACAAGCAGAAAGTGTGGTGAATGTGCAAATGAATAATAATGTAAACCAACCAGGAAGGTAAAAAAATAGTCACAAAGCACGGCTACTCACTCCTATAAGTCCGGTTGAACTGTAGTGTTTGCGAGTATGGCAGACGCTGAACACACAAGGACCAAGGCTGTTAGTCTCAGCAACCAAGGCTGTTAGTCTCAGCGACGGAAGCAGCAAGGCGCAGCTGGCGGTGACGTCACTGGGAGGCTGAAGATCGCTTTGTCTGATCCAGTGAGAGTGAGAGTCACTCCGGTCAGCAGATGGAAGCTTCGTCAGATACCCTGACAACGGAAGTCTCTCAGTACAGCTGGAGAATAGTAACAGGGTAAGGTGCAATCCACTAATCCTGGAAAGGGAAAGGCAGGCAAAAGTTATCAAAGTAGCTGAGTGATAACTCAGAGAGGCTGATACAAATGGGCGAAACCAGAATACCAAGCAAGGTATTCTGGGTAGCCCAAGAATTTATAGGGAAAGGGAAAAAAGTCCTTAACCCCTTAATGACCGGACCATTTTTCAATTTTCTTACCCTTAATGACAATGGCTATTTTTACATTTCTGCGGTGTTTGTGTTTAGCTGTAATTTCCCTCTTACTCATTTACTGTACCCACACATATTATATACCGTTTTTCTCGCCATTAAATGGACTTTCTAAGGATACCATTATTTTCATCATATCTTATAATTTCCTATAAAAAAAATATAAAATATGAGAAAAAAACACACTTTTTCTAACTTTGACCCCCAAAATCTGTTACACATCTACAATCACCAAAAAACACCTATGCTAAATAGTTTCTAAATTTTGTCCTGAGTTTAGAAATACCCAATGTTTACATGTTCTTTACTTTTTTTGCAAGTTATAGGGCCATAAATACAAGTAGCACTTTGCTATTTCCAAACAACTTTTTTTCAAAATTAGCGCTAGTTACATTGGAACCCTGATATCTGTCAGGAATACCTGAATATCCCTTGACATGTATATATTTTTTTTTAGAAGACAACCCAAAGTATTGATCTAGGCCCATTTTGGTATATTTCATGCCACCATTTCACCGCCAAATGTCATCAAATAAAAAAAAAAGTTCACTTTTTCACAAATTTTGTCACAAACTTTAGGTTTCCCACTGAAATTATTTACAAACAGCTTCTGCAATTAAGGCACAAATGGTTGTAAATGCTTCTTTGGGATCCCCTTTGTTCAGAAATAGCAGACTTATATGGCTTTGGCATTGCTTTTTGGTAATTAGAAGGCCACTAAATGCTGCTGCGCACCACACGTAAATTATGCCCAGCAGTGAAGGGGTTAATTAGGTAGGTTGTAGGGAGCTTGCAGGGTTAATTTTAGCTTTAGGGTAGAGATCAGCCTCCCACCTGACACATCCCACCCCCTGATCCCTCCCAAACAGTTCTCTTCCCTCCCCCACCCCACAATTGTCCCCGCCATCTTAAGTACTGGCAGAAAGTCTGCCAGTACTAAATAAAAGGAGTTTTTCTTTTTTTTAATAAAAAAAAATAAAATGTTTTAGCTGTGATGGACCCCTGCCTTAGCCCCAACCTCCATGATCCCCCCCCCCAGCTCTCTAACCCTCTCCCCTACCTAATTGCCGCCATCTTGGGTACTGGCAGCTGTCTGCCAGTACCCAATTTGCCCCAAAAACAAGTGTTTTTTTTTGCAATTTTTTGCAATTTTTAATGTTTTCTGTAGTGTAGCAGCCCCCCACAATACCCCAACCCCCTCCCCCTCCCAGATCCTTATATATTTATTTATTTTTAATTCATTTTTCCCCCCTCTTCCTTTCTCATTGGTGTCAGTGGCCAGCTAATCGCGCGCGCTCGCGCACGCGCGCCCCCGCACGCTCCCGGCACCCGGCGTGCACATAGCACTTACAGGAACCGGATGCCGGGTAGCGATGGGCCGCCCACCCGCCTCCCTGATATGCTCCCACCCACCAACGAACCGGCACCATCGCTACCGGTGCAGAGAGGGCCACAGAGTGGCTCTCTCTGCATCGGAGTCTTCTGAAAAGGTATTGCAGGATGCCTCCATATGGAGGCATCACTGCAATACCCTGAGAGCTGCTGGAAGCGATTGCGATCGCTTCCAGCACTCTCTTAGACAACTGACGTACCAGGTACGTCTATTGTCATTAACTGTTAGTTAATGCATGACGTACCTGGTACGTCAGTTGTCATTAAGGGGTTAAAGGGACACTGAACCCAAATTTTTTCTTTCGTGATTCAGATAGAGCATGCAATTTTAAGAAACTTTCTAATTTACTCCTATTATCAATTTTTCTTCGTTCACTTGTTATCTTTATTTGAAAACGAAGGCATCTAAGCTTATTTTTTGGTTGAGCACTCTGGACAGCACTTTTTTATTGGTGGATTAATTTATCCACCAATCATCAAGAATAACCCAGGTTATTCACCAAAAATGGGCCAGCATCTAAGCTTACATTCTTGCATTTCAAATAAAGATACCAAGAGAATGAAGAAAATTTGATAATAGGAGTAAATTAGAAAGTTGCTTAAAATTGCATGCTCTATCTAAATCACAAAAGAAAAAAAATTGGGTTCAGTGTCCCTTTAAAGGTACAGAAGATGTTACAACCCCCCTCCTGTGTGGTTGCTCAACTCAACACCACCCTTCTGCAAAGATTGCAACGTGCTCAGTCTAGTAAACCTACTGGTGCCCCCATGGCCTCCGATATCCTCTTTATTCCTCGGAATCTACGTATCCCTGTGCTAGCCTGGGCTCATGATAGCAAACTTTCAGGACATCCTGGTTTGACTAAGACGTTCAAGGGTCTTTCCCAGCATGTATGGTGGCCTACCATGAAGTCTGACACTCAGGATTATGTGAAAGCCTGCACGATTTGAGCGGCCAACAAGACTCCCCGATCCTTACCTCCTGGCTTGCATCAACCATTGTCCATTCCCAAACGACCCTGGACACACATAACTATGGACTTCATTGTGGACCTTCCTTCTTCCAACCACCATACAGTAATCTGGGTGGTGGTAGACCGCTTTTCCAGACTGGCTCACTTCGTACCACTAACCAAACGACCTTCTGCTCAAGAATTATCCTCTCTTTTTCTCTTGCATGTGGTACGACTTCATGGCAATCCTGTGAACATTGTTTCTGACAAAGGCCCACAGTTTAACTCTGGCTTTTGGAGAGCCTTTTGCAAATCGATTGGAACCAAGGTGTCCTTGTCCTCTGGCTTCCATCCACAGACCAATGAACTAACGGAGAGAGCAAACCAGGATCTTGAAGCCTACCTTAGAGCATTTGTCAACGCTAGCCATACCAACTGGTATGAGTTGCTACCCCTAGCCGAGCTGGCAAGAAACACTCAATGGCACTCTTCTCTTCAATGTTCTCCATTTCAAGCCACAGCTGGGTATCAACCTTGTGTGTTTCCTCTTTCAACTCAGTCCACTACGTTCTGCTGTCTCTAGATACAAGAAGTTTGCTGATCGTCACAGGGCTTCTGTACGTGCCATTCAGTGATGTGCAGTCACTAGAGGCAGGTGAGGCAGTGCTTCACCTCTCATATGGGCAACAATATATTTTTTTTTATTGGCTTTAAAAAAAAAAAAAAAAAAAAAAAGGATTTCCCCCCCCCCAGCATTTTTTTTTCACAGCTATATGTTGTGCAATGGAGAGGCACAAGCAGGTCTGCCCACCATTACACTACATGCTGCACCACCTACTGGATGAAAGTGGTTAAGATCATTGCATGGCCCATTAACTGCTTATTTGAGGCAGTCCTATTTGGGCTGAACCAATCCAATGAGAGGCATTAGTAAGTGGAACTTAGGGTTGGGGCTGGATGTTAAATAATATAAAACAAAACAAAAACGGAAAAAAACAAATTTCATATATTTTGTTGCTGTCCTGTGAACCTGCTAGCTTTGCTAAAGTGAAAAAGAGAGTTCTGTTCTTCCCCTCTAAGTGCAGTGGAATGTGCCACTGTCACTTCCTGAATCCTTACAGAGCAGGAAGAGAGGCAGAGAGAGCAGTGTTTTAGCCACATCTTATTAAAGTAAGATTTTACTGAAAGGGATTCTGTTAGTGAAAATGATAATTTAATGAATGTGGTTTAGTGTTTTTTGACTCTTTTACAGCAGTTTAAGGATCGTTTTTGTATTTTGTTTACTCAAATTTTACACCCACTAACTTAGCAGCTTGCCTCTGTACTTCACACTAATTTATAGTCTCACTTTATGCTCTTCTGCTTTTGGTGTGTTACAATTAAGAGCTGTCCCACACGCTCTATACGTAGTGTTCCCTGCTCGCTCTTGTGAACAAATTTTTTAGCGCATGCACAAAAATACGCTGTACGCTCGGAATCGATGTGGATGCAGTGATGTAATTAGATGGGTTTCCCTGTTCATTTACCTGTGCATGCGGGTATCATGAACGCGCTTCCTACACACGGAGTAAAGTCAGTGATAGCTGCATGCGCATTTAAACATGTTGACGTTGATAGAAAGGTTTTAGACGCCACTGGAGGACAAATTAAATAGTTATATCGGCATTCGTCATCGCACACTCTTTTTTTAATGTGGGCGGAGGAACGGGGAGATTGTTTTGCTGCTTCAAAGGTATATAACTAGGCGAACGAAGCAGCTTTAAAAAAAAAAATGATGAATTAAAGTTAACATATTTTTACATGTATTTTCATGTCAGACATAGTGATTATGTATAGTTGACTTTCACTTTAAAGGGATATTTTAATCTAGATTTTTCTTTGCATAAATGGTTTGTATGATAGACAGAAGAAACAAAGTATCAGCGCTACTGATATGGAGATGTTATATTAAATATACAATGTATGAGTGATCTAAAATGGTATATGCGTGCTAATATCACAAAAATAAAGCAATGTAAGCTTATGGTAAACTCAAACAAATACTAAACAGATATAGACACATAAATACCCTATAACCGTTAAATATACTGTAAAATGGGCAAGGTGGAAATAATTCCTAAAAATAACCACACTTGAAAAATAATAAAAACTAGTTGAAAATCGCAAAATGATAAATTAGCAGATTCCAATACAGCCACACAATAGTTAGGAGAGTAATCCCAATTGGAAAATGAAAGATATAGTCTTACAGATTGTAGCTGTGTTGTTGATCGTTAGTCCTCACCAGACAGCTCCTCAAAAAGGGTCTATCATGTGCAAAATCCCTTGAACAAGGCAAAACTGAAAAACAGAGAAGAGAAGTGCGCAATCCGGACTCAAGTGAAGTTTATTAGATAAATGACACAACACACTAAAATGTTAAAACAGTAGGTATTCTGCGTACCAGAAGATAAAAAACATGCGCATATAGAAAACAATTGTTTGACCAGGTAGATTACCGCTTCATGTATCTCCTTTTCACAGAAGCCTGATGTTTAAATGTAATCGTCTTGTAGTCCTCTCGTGAAGAGGTGTATGCGGCTAATCAGCTGTGGATAACTTCAGAAAAGCCGGTTCCGGTTGCTACTGGAAGTCTGTATACGTCACTGCCAATGCAGTATATCATCAATGAAAGTCCTCGACGGCCGTTTCGATCCCTAGCGTGGGGACTTTTTCAAGAGGTTGCTAATGGTGACAAGCAAGCTCCACCATATAAACTAGTTGTTAAGATCTCATTGGTTAACAACACTCGTATTTACAGATATTATAGGACAATATACAACGTGCAAGGTGACATGTCTATTTGTCAATTTAAAGCTAACTTGATAGTTACACTTTCACAGCTATTGCAAGACAATAATATAAACCTCAATTCACAGTTAATATTTATCCTAAAAATATATACAACCTAAAATGATCGTTCAAACCTTATAAATACATACAATTTATCATATTTAAAACTCTTAATACCGGGCTGTATACATTAAAAATTAATTTTACGAATGTTAAAAACGTTTGAACCCATTATTAATAATGTTACAGTTAATGCTAATGAACAATTAGGGAGTTAAAATAAATTAAAATCACAATAAATATTCCCAATTAAATACATAGGTAAATCACATAAAATGAGCTATCTAAATTTTATGTTAAGAAAAAAGGAAAAAACAGTGGTATCTAAATAGGATAAAAGGATTGGTATATAGTTTCAAAATAAAAGGTATTTTTCTACATAATAATCATAATTTCAGGGTTATTGATTAATTGATGGTAGCCTCATAATCATGTAATATAAAGTTTAAAGTGCATTCAACTAGGAAAATGGTCTCCATAAGAGTATAAGTGAGAATTAATGTGAAGACATATATAAACACTACACCAATCATAATTCCACATTCCTATATGAAGAAAGATATTCTATTTTAAATAATTTAGACTAAAAATGCCTGAATGTCAAGGTCTATGTTCAGGCCTTCTGGATGTAGACTATTAAGGGTATAAATCCAGAATGTCTCCCTTTTTCTAAGTTTTAACAATCTATTATGGTCTAATTTATTTGGGGCTATCCATTCAATAACTTTTACAGTAAGTCCTTCAGGATTGCTGTTATGGGCTATTCTGAAGTGTTCTGAAACACTATTGGCTAGATTTGGAGTTTTGTCGGTAACGACCTGAAAATCTAACGCCGGCTTTTTTCTGGCCGCACCATAAAAATAACTCTGGTATTGAGAGTCCACAGAATGGCTGCGTTAGGCTCCAAAAAAGGAGCGTAGAGCATTTTTATCGCAGCTTCAACTCTCGATACCAGAGTTGCTTACGGACGCGGCAAGCCTCAAAAACGTGCTCGTGCACGATTCCCCCATAGGAAACAATGGAGCTGTTTGAGCTGAAAAAAAACAAACACCTGCAAAAAAGCCGTGTTCAGCTCCTAACGCAGCCCCATTGTTTGCTATGCGGTAACCCTTCCTACGTCTGCACTTAACACTCTAACATGTACCCCGAGTCTAAACACCCCTAACCTTACACTTATTAACCCCTAATCTGCCGCCCCCGCTATCGCTGACCCCTGCATATTATTTTGAACCCCTAATCTGCCGCTCCGTAAACCGCCGCTACTTACATTATCCTTATGTAACTCTAATCTGCTGCCCCTAACACCGCCGACCCCTATATTATATTTATTAACCCCTAATCTGCCCCCCTCAACGTCGCCTCCACCTGCCTACACTTATTAACCCCTAATCTGCCGAGCGGACCTGAGCGCTACTATAATAAAGTTATTAACCCCTAATCCGCATCACTAACCCTATAATAAATAGTATTAACCTCTAATCTGCCCTCCCTAACATCGCCGACACCTAACTTCAAACATTAACCCCTAATCTGCCGACCGGAGCTCACCGCTACTATAATAAATGTATTAACCCCTAAAGCTAAGTCTAACCCTAACACTAACACCCCCCTAACTTAAATATAATTTTAATCTAACAAAATTAATTAACTCTTATTAAATAAATTATTCCTATTTAAAGCTAAATACTTACCTGTAAAATAAACCCTAATATAGCTACAATATAAATTATAATTACATTGTAGCTATTTTAGGATTAATATTTATTTTACAGGCAACTTTGTAATTATTTTAACCAGGTACAATAGCTATTAAATAGTTAAGAACTATTTAATAGTTACCTAGTTAAAATAATAACAAAATTACATGTAAAATAAATCCTAACCTAAGTTACAATTAAACCTAACACTATACTATCATTAAATTAATTAAATAAACTACCTACAATTACCTACAATTAAACCTAACACTACACTATCAATAAATTAATTAAATACAATTCCTACAAATAACTACAATGAAATAAACTATCTAAAGTACAAAAAATAAAAAAGAACTAAGTTACAAAAAATAAAAAAATATTTACAAACATAAGAAAAATATTACAACAATTTTAAACTAATTACACCTACTCTAAGCCCCCTAATAAAATAACAAAGACCCCCAAAATAACAAAATGCCCTACCCTATTCTAAATTACTACATTTCAAAGCTCTTTTACCTTACCAGCCCTGAACAGGGCCCTTGCGGGGCATGCCCCAAGAAGTTCAGCTCTTTTGCCTGTAAAAAAAAACATACAATACCCCCCCCCAACATTACAACCCACCACCCACATACCCCTAATCTAACCCAAACCCCCCTTAAATAAACCTAACACTAAGCCCCTGAAGATCTTCCTACCTTGTCTTCACCCTACCAGGTTCACCGATCCGTCCTGAAGAGCTCCTCCTATGTCCTGATCCAAGCCCAAGCGGGGGGCTGAAGAGGTCCATGATCCGGCTGAAGTCTTCATCCAAGCGGGAGCTGAAGAGGTCCATGATCCGGATGAAGTCTTCATCCAAGCGGGAGCTGAAGAGGTCCATGATCCGGATGAAGTCTTCTATCAACGGCATCTTCAATCTTCTTTCTTCCGGATCCATCTTGCAGACCTCCGACGCGGAACATCCTCTTCTCCCGACGCCTACTAGCCGAATGACGGTTCCTTTAAGGGACGTCATCCAAGATGGCGTCCCTCGAATTCCGATTGTCTGATAGGATTCTATCAGCCAATCGGAATTAAGGTAGGAATATTCTGATTGGCTGATGTAATCAGCCAATCAGAATCAAGTTCAGTCCGATTGGCTGATCCAATCAGCCAATCAGATTGAGCTCGCATTCTATTGGCTGTTCCGATCAGCCAATAGAATGCGAGCTCAATCTGATTGGCTGATTGGATCAGCCAATCGGATTGAACTTGATTCTGATTGGCTGATTACATCAGCCAATCAGAATATTCCTACCTTAATTCCGATTGGCTGATAGAATCCTATCAGACAATCGGAATTCGAGGGACGCCATCTTGGATGACGTCCCTTAAAGGAACCGTCATTCTTCAGTTGGACGTCGCCGGAAGAAGATGGGTCCGCGGTGGAGGTCTTCAGGATGGAGCCGGTCGTCATCGGATGAAGATAGAAGATGCCGCTTGGATCAAGATGGTTGCCGGTCCGGATCGCCTCTTCTTCCCGGATAGGATGAAGACTTTGGAGCCTATTCTGGACCTCTTCAGCCACCGGATGATGGATCGCCAACCCCCGCTTGGGTTGGATGAAGATTTTGGAGCCAGGACGGATCGGTGATACCTGGTGAGGTGAAGACAAGGTAGGATGATCTTCAGGGGCTTAGTGTTAGGTTTATTTAAGGGGGGTTTGGGTTAGATTAAGGGTATGTGGGTGGTGGGTTGTAATGTTGGGGGGGGTATTGTATGTTTTTTTTTACAGGAAAAAGAGCTGAACTTCTTGGGGCATGCCCCGCAAAGGGCCCTGTTCAGGGCTGGTAAGGTAAAAGAAATGTAGTAATTTAGAATAGGGTAGGGCATTTTTTATTTTGGGGGGCTTTGTTGTTTTATTAGGGGGCTTAGAGTAGGTGTAATTAGTTTAAAATTGTTGTAATATTTTTATTATGTTTGTAGATATTTTTTTATTTTTTGTAACTTAGTTCTTTTTTATTTTTTGTACTTTAGTTAGTTTATTTCATTGTAGTTATTTGTAGATATTGTATTTAATTAATGTATTGATAGTGTAGTGTTAGGTTTAATTGTAGGTAATTGTAGGTATTTTATTTAATTAATTTAATGATAGTATAGTGTTAGGTTTAATTGTAACTTAGGTTAGGATTTATTTTACATGTAATTTTGTTATTATTTTAACTAGGTAACTATTAAATAGTTCTTGACTATTTAATAGCTATTGTACCTGGTTAAAATAATTACAAAGTTGCCTGTAAAATAAATATTAATCCTAAAATAGCTACAATGTAATTATAATTTATATTGTAGCTATATTAGGGTTTATTTTACAGGTAAGTATTTAGCTTTAAATAGGAATAATTTATTTAATAAGAGTTAATTAATTTCGTTAGATTAAAATTATATTTAATTTAGGGGGGTGTTAGTGTTAGGGTTAGACTTAGCTTTAGGGGTTAATACATTTATTAGAATAGCGGTGAGCTCCGGTCGGCAGATTAGGGGTTAATAATTGAAGTTAGGTGTTGGCGATGTTAGGGAGGGCAGATTAGGGGTTAATACTATTTATTATAGGGTTAGTGAGGCGGATTAGGGGTTAATAACTTTATTATAGTAGCGCTCAGGTCCGCTCGGCAGATTAGGGGTTAATAAGTGTAGGCAGATGGAGGCGACGTTGAGGGGGGCAGATTAGGGGTTAATAAATATAATACAGGGGTCGGCGGTGTTAGGGGGAGCAGATTAGGGGTACATAAGGATAACGTAGGTGGCGGCGCTTTGCGGTCGGCAGATTAGGGGTTAATAAGTGTAGGCAGATGGAGGCGACGTTGAGGGGGGCAGATTAGGGGTTAATAAATATAATACAGGGGTCGGCGGTGTTAGGGGGTACATAAGGATAACGTAGGTGGCGGTCGGCAGATTAGGGGTTAAAAAAATGTATTCAAGTGTCGGCGATGTGGGGGGACCTCGGTTTAGGGGTACATAGGTAGTTTATGGGTGTTAGTGTACTTTAGAGTACAGTAGTTAAGAGCTTTAGAAACCGGCGTTAGCCCAGAAAGCTCTTAACTACTGACTTTTTTGCTGCGGCTCCTTTCTCCTTAATCTCTGAAATTGTCCATAAGGTATGTTATTTTTCCATAAATTTATGGAAAAATAACATACCTTATGGACAATTTCAGAGGTTAAGGAGAAATTGTTCCAATCTAGGAGACTATAATAAGGAAGCTAAAATCTTGACTGATAAACTGATACAAAAAGGTTACTCTGACAAATTGGTAAATAGTGCCAATGAGAGGGTACTAAAAATGGACAGAAAAGATCTAATAGAATACAAAAAGAAAAATGAAACTAATGACCAGACAGAACAACAGAGAAAACCTAACGTTAGATTTATAACTACATACAATGAAAACCATAAAGATATTCAAAAAAATTTAGAAAAACACTGGAATATCCTAATTAGAGACAAAGGGGCCCATTTATCAAAGGGCTTGCGGACCTGATCCGACACTGCGGATCAGGTCCGCAAGACCTCGCTAAATGCGGAGAGCAATACGCTCTCCGCATTTAACATTGCACCAGCAGCTCACAAGAGCTGCTGGTGCAACGCCGCCCCCTGCTGACTCGCGGCCAATCGGCTGCCAGCAGGGAGGTGTCAATCAACCCGATCGTATTCGATCGGGTTGATTTCTGGCGATTCCTGTCCGCCTGCTCAGAGCAGGCGGACAGGGTTATGAAGCAGCGGTCTTTAGACCTCTGCTTCATAAGTTGTGTTTCTGGCGAGTCTGAAGACTCGCCAGAAACACGGCCCTTCAAGCTCCGTACGGAGCTTGATGAATGGGCCTGCCAGTGTTAGGTACACATGTAGGCCAAAAACCTCAATTTGTTTACAAAATAAATAATAATTTAAAAAATATATTAGCGCCTAGTAAATTAAGAGAACATAGACCAATTAATATTAGGAATAATATGTGGCTAACACCAAAAATAGGGTTGATTAAATGCAAAAAGAAAGATTGCAGCACTTGCCCATATGTCAGTAGTGAAGATTTATTTTATAATTTTAATAAATCAAAATCTTTTAAATGTAAAACTGGTTGTACTTGTGATAGTACATATGTTGTTTATCAAATCACATGCAAATGTGGAAAAATTTATATTGGTAGAACTAAGAGAAAACGAAAATATAGGGTATCAGAACACATTAGAAATATTGAAAATTCGTTCGAAAACCATAGTGTTTCAGAACACTTCAGAATAGCCCATAACAGCAATCCTGAAGGACTTACTGTAAAAGTTATTGAATAGATAGCCCCAAATAAATTAGACCATAATAGATTGTTAAAATTTAGAAAAAGGGAGACCTTCTGGATTTATACCCTTAATAGTCTACATCCAGAAGGCCTCAACATAGACCTTGACATTCAGGCATTTTTAGTCTAAATTATTTAAAATAGAATATCTTTCTTCATATAGGAATGTGGAATTATGATTGGTGTAGTGTTTATATATGTCTTCACATTAATTCTCACTTATACTCTTATGGATACCATTTTCCTAGTTGAATGCACTTTAAACTTTATATTACATGATTATGAGGCTACCACCAATTAATCAATAACCCTGAAATTATGATTATTATGTAGAAAAATACTTTTTATTTTGAAACTATATACCAATCCTTTTATCCTATTTAGATACCACTGTTTTTTCCTTTTTTCTTAACATAAAATGTAGATAGCTCATTTTATGTGATTTACCTATGTATTTAATTGGGAATATTTATTGTGATTTTAATTTATTTTAACTCCCTAATTGTTCACTAGCATTAACTGTAACATTATTAATAATGGGTTCAAACGTTTTTAACATTCGTAAAATGAATTTTTAATGTATACAGCCCGGTATTAAGAGTTTTAAATATAATAAATTGTATGTATTTATAAGGTTTGAACGATCATTTAAGGTTGTATATATTTTTAGGATAAATATTAACTGTGAATTGAGGTTTATATTATTGTCTTGCAATAGCTGTGAAAGTGTAACTATCAAGTTAGCTTTAAATTGACAAATAGACATGTCACCTTGCACGTTGTATATTGTCCTATAATATCTGTCAATACGAGTGTTGTTAACCAATGAGATCTTAACAACTAGTTTATATGGTGGAGCTTGCTTGTCACCATTAGCAACCTGTTGAAAAAGTTCCCACGCTAGGGAACGAAACGGCCGTCGAGGACTTTCATTGATGATACATTGCATTGGCAGTGACGTATACAGACTTCCAGTAGCAACCGGAACCGGCTTTTCTGAAGTTATCCACAGCTGATTAGCCGCATACACCTCTTCACGAGAGGACTACAAGACGATTACATTCAAACATCAGGCTTCTGTGAAAAGGAGATACGTGAAGCGGTAATCTACCTGGTCAAACAATTGTTTTCTATATGCGCATGTTTTTTTATCTTCTGGTACGCAGAATACCTACTGTTTTAACATTTTAGTGTGTTGTGTCATTTATCTAATAAACTTCACTTGAGTCCGGATTGCGCTCTTCTCTTCTCTGTTTTTCAGTTTTGCCTTGTTCAAGGGATTTTGCACATGATACACCCTTTTTGAGGAGCAGCATACACCAGCCTGTCTGGTGAGGACTAACGATCAACAACACAGCTACAATCTGTAAGACTATATCTTTCATTTTCCAATTGGGATTACTCTCCTAAATATTGTGTGGCTGTATTGGAAACTGCTAATTTATCATTTTGCGATTTTCAACTAGTTTTTGTTATTTTTCAAGTGTGGTTATTTTTAGGAATCATTTCCACCTTGCCCATTTTACAGTATATTTAACGGTTATAGTGTATTTATGTGTCTATATCTGTTTAGTATTTGTTTGAGTTTACCATAAGCTTACATTGCTTTATTTTTGTAATATTAGCACGCATATACCATTTTAGATCACTCATACATTGTATATTTAATATAACATCTCCATATCAGTAGCGCTGATACTTAGTTTCTTCTGTCTATCACATCATTCCTTGTATCATTATCAGCAGCACACTGAAATTATGGATGATACTGTTTTTAACACTTTTGGTGACAATAATAATAGAAATAACAGAAATAGAGGGATTAATTTACTTAGTGATATTATAGAACAGCCTTCAGGTGACCCACTAACACTTTTTAGACACCTGGAAAAACTTCTAACTACTGATGCCAAAGAATGGCAAGATCTAATTTTATTAGAAAATTATATCCTGCACAATATCATCCCCAGGGGACTTAGAATTTTTAAATTTCCTGCATTTGACCTAGAGGAGGTTGAGTATAGTACAGAGTGGGATCAGATATTGCATGACTGCTCTATTAAATTAATCAAATTGCTTATCAAATATAGGGAAATGAAGCTTGAGAAAGTAAAATTAGAAATAGAAACAGCTTTGAAAACAGTACAGCCCTATAGAAACGAACAAAAGTGGAAAGAACTAAATGAAAATATTCAAAAAAGAATTGACAATTTTGATAAGGAATTAGCAGCTAATAAGGCGAAAAAACGTAAACGTGATTTGGAAGACTATAAAAATAACACAGTATATAGTTATAAAAATAAAGCTGACAATGTACCAACTGCGAACACAGGGACCAATGGGGAGAGGACATCAAAGAGAGTTAAAGAAACATTAACCCAGACCCCCATTAACCCAAGGACACCCATTTTTCCTAAAGTAACCAAAGCAAAAACAATTACAAAACAAGTATACAATAATAATTATCACAACAAAGGAAATTCTCACCAGAATTATAAATCTAATTCCAACAGTACATATCACAATTATTATAAAAATCATAATTTCAAATCAGGAAAACAATTTCCTCAAGAAAATGAATATAAAGAGAGGTCAGAACCCTACAACCATAGGGAATATCCTAAAAACAGTAACCATAAGGGTCACTATGATAATCCAGTTACAAGTTATAATAGATATGCCCCATTACAGCGGGATGATTACAGTGATGGTTGGGAAATACAGGGGGCTAAGCCAAAATTATCATGGCGTCAAAACCAAAATGAACATATACATAATGAGCAATATTTTTTAAGAGGTTCCCCCTGGAAACAGGGGAAACCTCAAAGAAGCAGATTTCAGAGCAACAATGGGGAACAAGAAAAACAAAGAAACCCAAAAAGAAGTTTAGAATCAAACGAGGGGTCAGGGGAGGAAAGAGAATCAGAAGACAGGAACAGAAAAAGAGGGAGATAGATAATTGTAAAAATGAAATTTTCAACCTCTCTAGCAAAACGTTCACAGAAAATGAATATAAACTTTTGAGTAAAGGTCTTAACTTTGCACCTAAAACTTTTGCAAACAAATTTGAAACTTATATGGATGTTCAAAAACTGATTAGAAAACTCACTTTACAACGATACTTCCTCATCAAAAATAATAATAAAAAATCTATAAATGAAAAAATCCCTGATAATGAATTCGATAATAAAATGGAATATAATGACATATCCTTATTCCTCACACTACGAGAACTAAATAATGATAATTTCTGTGAAAATACTTTATTAAATACTCAAGACAGTGTGACTGAGGAAATTTTGGAGTTTAGTTTACATGAAGAAAGTGACACAATTATACATAGTGGTCTAAAAAAACAGTCTACATTTTACCCAGTATACAACCAGGGTGAATATGTATCATTGTTTAATAAATTAGTTTGTGATGACTTGTCTAAAGTATTGGAAAAAAATAATAAGATGCACCCGAAACAAAATAATTTGACTATACAGGAAAAAACATCCCTCAAAAAACTAACAGAGGATACTAGCTTAATTTTCAGGGCTGCAGATAAGGGAGGGGGTTTAGTTGTACAGGACCGCAAAGACTACTTGCATGAAGCTTACAATCTATTAGGAGATACTAAAATTTATTAAAAAAATTACATTTGATCCCACAGTCAAATATAATAAAAAATTAATTGAGATTCTAACAAAAGCAAGAGAGTCCAGTATTATAAAAAATGAAGAATACAATTACATCTATATACCAAACCCAAAGGTGGCAATATTTTACCACCTCCCAAAAGTCCATAAAGATAAATTGAACCCACCCGGTAGACCTATAGTCTCGGGTATAGGTTCCTTGTGCAGCAACCTATCAAAATACATAGACCATTACCTTCAACCAGTAGTTGTGAACACTAAAGAGTACTTAAAAGACACTACTGATGTTATTAAAAAATTTGAGGATCACAAATGGGATAAGAACAACTTGTGGATCACTTGTGATGCCACAGCCCTTTATACTAATATACCACACAAAAAGAGCACAAATGCTATTGTGAATCAACTCAAACAAAATAGCTATCTTTCCAACAAACACATTGATTTTATTGAGGAAAGTATTCAATTTATTCTGAATCATAATTATTTTTATTTTGATGGAATTTTTTACGAACAAATCAATGGCACAGCGATGGGGACAACATTTGCCCCATCATATGCTAATATTTATATGGCAGAATTTGAAGATGCTAGTGTATGGAATAATAACCCATATATTGATAATATCGTAAAATATCACAGATTTATTGATGATATTATTGTTCTGTGGGAAGGAGATTTCTGTGAGGCCGAAAATTTTATTAAACATTTAAACAACAATAATATGAACCTCACATTTACAGGGAAAATTTCAGATAAACAAATTGAATTTTTAGACCTCATACTTTTCTCTGAAAATGATAACATAAAAGTAACCAATTACAGTAAACCTACAGACACTAATAGTTTCCTAAAGGCGGACAGTGGACACTTACATTTATGGAAAAATAACATACCTTATGG
The DNA here is from genome assembly GCF_027579735.1 of Bombina bombina. Lineage (NCBI taxonomy): Eukaryota > Metazoa > Chordata > Amphibia > Anura > Bombinatoridae > Bombina > Bombina bombina. The sequence goes on along the minus strand of NC_069500.1, from coordinate 145,535,016 downwards.
ACAATTTCAGAGGTTAAGGAGAAATTGTTCCAATCTAGGAGACTATAATAAGGAAGCTAAAATCTTGACTGATAAACTGACACAAAAAGGTTACTCTGACAAATTGGTAAATAGTGCCAATGAGAGGGTTCTAAAAATGGACAGAAAAGATCTAATAGAATACAAAAAGAAAAATGAAACTAATGACCAGACAGAACAACAGAGAAAACCTTACGTTAGATTTATAACTACATACAATGAAAACCATAAAGATATTCAAAAAAAATGTGAAAAACACTGGAATATCCTAATTAGAGACCCAGTGTTAGGTACACATGTAGGCCAAAAACCTCAATTTGTTTACAAAAGAAATAATAATTTAAAAAATATATTAGCCCCTAGTAAATTAAGAGAACATAGACCAATGAATATTAGGAATAATATGTGGCCAACACCAAAAAAAAAAAAAAAAAAGGTTGATTAAATGCAAAAAGAAAGATTGCAGCACTTGCCCATATGTCAGTAGTGAAGATTTATTTTATAATTTTAATAAATCAAAATCTTTTAAATGTAAAACTGGTTGTACTTGTGATAGTACATATGTTGTTTATCAAATCACATGCAAATGTGGAAAAATTTATATTGGTAGAACTAAGAGAAAACGAAAATATAGGGTATCAGAACACAATAGAAATATTGAAAATTCGTTCGAAAACCATAGTGTTTCAGAACACTTCAGAATAGCCCATAACAGCAATCCTGAAGGACTTACTGTAAAAGTTATTGAATGGATAGCCCCAAATAAATTAGACCATAATAGATTGTTAAAACTTAGAAAAAGGGAGACCTTCTGGATTTATACCCTCAATAGTCTACATCCAGAAGGCCTCAACATAGACCTTGACATTCAGGCATTTTTAGTCTAAATTATTTAAAATAGAATATCTTTCTTCATATAGGAATGTGGAATTATGATTAGTGTAGTGTTTATATATGTCTTCACATTAATTCTCACTTATACTCTTATGGATACCATTTTCCTAGTTGAATGCACTTTAAACTTTATATTACATGATTATGAGGCTACCATCAATTAATCAATAACCCTGAAATTATGATTATTATGTAGAAAAATACCTTTTATTTTGAAACTATATACCAATCCTTTTATCCTATTTAGATACCACAGTTTTTTCCTTTTTTCTTAACATAAAATTTAGATAGCTCATTTTATGTGATTTACCTATGTATTTAATTGGGAATATTTATTGTGATTTTAATTTATTTTAACTCCTTAATTGTTCATTAGCATTAACTGTAACTTTATTAATAATGGGTTCAAACGTTTTTAACATTCGTAAAATGAATTTTTAATGTATACAGCCCGGTATTAAGAGTTTTAAATATGATAAATTGTATGTATTTATAAGGTTTGAACGATCATTTTAGGTTGTATATATTTTTAGGATAAATATTAACTGTGAATTGAGGTTTATATTATTGTCTTGCAATAGCTGTGAAAGTGTAACTATCAAGTTAGCTTTAAATTGACAAATAGACATGTCACCTTGCACGTTGTATATTGTCCTATAATATCTGTAAATACGAGTGTTGTTAACCAATGAGATCTTAACAACTAGTTTATATGGTGGAGCTTGCTTGTCACCATTAGCAACCTCTTGAAAAAGTTCCCACGCTAGGGAACGAAACGGCCGTCGAGGACTTTCATTGATGATACATTGCATTGGCAGTGACGTATACAGGCTTCCGGTAGCAACCGGAACCGGCTTTTCTGAAGTTATCCACAGCTGATTAGCCGCATACACCTCTTCACGAGAGGACTACAAGACGATTACATTCAAACATCAGGCTTTTGTGAAAAGGAGATACGTGAAGCGGTAATCTACCTGGTCAAACAATTGTTTCTTTCATGTAATTAGCAAGAGTCCATGAGCTAGTGACGTATGGGATATACATTCCTACCAGGAGGGGCAAAGTTTCCCAAACCTCAAAATGCCTATAAATACACCCCTCACCACACCCACAATTCAGTTTTACAAACTTTGCCTCCGATGGAGGTGGTGAAGTAAGTTTGTGCTAGATTCTACGTTGATATGCGCTCCGCAGCAAGTTGGAGCCCGGTTTTCCTCTCAGCGTGCAGTGAATGTCAGAGGGATGTGAGGAGAGTATTGCCTATTTGAATGCAGTGATCTCCTTCTATGGGGTCTATTTCATAGGTTCTCTGTTATCGGTCGTAGAGATTCATCTCTTACCTCCCTTTTCAGATCGACGATATACTCTTATATATACCATTACCTCTGCTGATTCTCGTTTCAGTACTGGTTTGGCTTTCTACAAACATGTAGATGAGTGTCCTGGGGTAAGTAAATCTTATTTTCTGTGACACTCTAAGCTATGGTTGGGCACTTTGTTTATAAAGTTCTAAATATATGTATTCAAACATTTATTTGCCTTGACTCAGAATGTTCAACTTTCCTTATTTTCAGACAGTCAGTTTCATATTTGGGATAATGCATTTGATTTAATCATTTTTTCTTACCTTCAAAAATTTGACTCTTCCCTGTGGGCTGTTAGGCTCGCGGGGGCTGAAAATGCTTCATTTTATTGCGTCATTCTTGGCGCTGACTTTTTTGGCGCAAAAATTATATTTCCGTTTCCGGCGTCATACGTGTCGCCGGAAGTTGCGTCATTTTTTGACGTTATTTCGCGCCAAAAATGTCGGCGTTCCGGATGTGGCGTCATTTTTGGCGCCAAAAGCATTTAGGCGCCAAATAATGTGGGCGTCTTATTTGGCGCGAAAAAATATGGGCGTCGCTTTTGTCTCCACATTATTTAAGTCTCATTTTTTATTGCTTCTGGTTGCTAGAAGCTTGTTCTTTGGCATTTTTTCCCATTCCTGAAACTGTCATTTAAGGAATTTGATCAATTTTGCTTTATATATATGTTGTTTTTTCTCTTACATATTGCAAGATGTCTCACGTTGCATCTGAGTCAGAAGATACTACAGGAAAATCGCTGTCAAGTGCTGAATCTACCAAAGCTAAGTGTATCTGCTGTAAACTTTTGGTAGCTATTTCTCCAGCTGTTGTTTGTATTGATTGTCATGACAAACTTGTTAAAGCAGATAATATTTCCTTTAGTAAAGTACCATTGCCTGTTGCAGTTCCTTCAACATCTAAGGTGCAGAATGTTCCTGATAATATAAGAGATTTTGTTTCTGAATCCATAAAGAAGGCTATGTCTGTTATTTCTCCTTCTAGTAAACGTAAAAAATCTTTTAAAACTTCTCTCCCTACAGATGAATTTTTAAATGAACATCATCATTCTGATTCTGATGACTCCTCTGGTTCAGAGGATTCTGTCTCAGAGGTTGATGCTGATAAATCTTCATATTTATTTAAAATGGAATTTATTCGTTCTTTACTTAAAGAAGTTCTAATTGCTTTAGAAATAGAGGATTCTGGTCCTCTTGATACTAATTCTAAACGTTTGGATAAGGTATTTAAAGCTCCTGTGGTTATTCCAGAAGTTTTTCCTGTTCCTAATGCTATTTCTGCAGTAATTTCCAAAGAATGGGATAAATTGGGTAATTCATTTACTCCTTCTAAACGTTTTAAGCATTTATATCCTGTGCCGTCTGACAGATTAGAATTTTGGGACAAAATCCCTAAAGTTGATGGGGCTATTTCTACCCTTGCTAAACGTACTACTATTCCTACGTCAGATGGTACTTCGTTTAAGGATCCTCTAGATAGGAAAATTGAATCCTTTCTAAGAAAAGCTTATCTGTGTTCAGGTAATCTTCTTAGACCTGCTATATCTTTGGCTGATGTTGCTGCAGCTTCAACTTTTTGGTTGGAAACTTTAGCGCAACAAGTAACACATCGTGATTCTCATGACATTATTATTCTTCTTCAGCATGCTAATAATTTTATCTGTGATGCCATTTTTGATATTATCAGAGTTGATATCAGGTTTATGTCTCTAGCTATTTTAGCTAGAAGAGCGTTATGGCTTAAAACTTGGAATGCTGATATGGATTCTAAATCAACTTTACTTTCTATTTCTTTCCAGGGTAACAAATTATTATTCAACTGTTACTGGTGGGAAAGGAACTTTTTTACCACAGGATAAAAAATCTAAAGGTAAAAGCAGGGCTAATAATCGTTTTCGTTCCTTTCGTTTCAACAAAGAACAAAAGCCTGATCCTTCATCCTCAGGAGCAGTTTCAGTTTGGAAACCATCTCCAGTCTGGAATAAATCCAAGCCAGCTAGAAAGGCAAAGCCTGCTTCTAAGTCCACATGAAGGTGCGGCCCTCATTCCAGCTCAGCTGGTAGGGGGCAGGTTACGTTTTTTCAAAGAAATTTGGATCAATTCTGTTCACAATCTTTGGATTCAGAACATTGTTTCAGAAGGGTACAGAATTGGTTTCAAGATGAGACCTCCTGCAAAGAGATTTTTTCTTTCCCGTGTCCCAGTAAATCCAGTAAAAGCTCAAGCATTTCTGAAATGTGTTTCAGATCTAGAGTTGACTGGAGTAATTATGCCAGTTCCAGTTCCGGAACAGGGGATGGGGTTTTATTCAAATCTCTTCATTGTACCAAAGAAGGAGAATTCCTTCAGACCAGTTCTGGATCTAAAAATATTGAATCGTTATGTAAGGATACCAACATTCAAAATGGTAACTGTAAGGACTATCTTGCCTTTTGTTCAGCAAGGGAATTATATGTCCACAATAGATTTACAGGATGCATATCTGCATATTCCGATTCATCCAGATCATTATCAGTTCCTGAGATTCTCTTTTCTGGACAAGCATTACCAGTTTGTGGCTCTGCCGTTTGGCCTAGCTACAGCTCCAAGAATTTTTACAAAGGTTCTCGGTGCCCTTCTGTCTGTAATCAGAGAACAGGGTATTGTGGTATTTCCTTATTTGGACGATATCTTGGTACTTGCTCAGTCTTTACATTTAGCAGAATCTCATACGAATCGACTTGTGTTGTTTCTTCAAGATCATGGTTGGAGGATCAATTTACCAAAAAGTTCTTTGATTCCTCAGACAAGGGTAACCTTTCTGGGTTTCCAGATGGATTCAGTGTCCATGACTCTGTCTTTAACAGACAAGAGACGTCTAAAATTGATTGCAGCTTGTCGAAACCTTCAGTCACAATCATTCCCTTCGGTAGCCTTATGCATGGAAATTCTAGGTCTTATGACTGCTGCATCGGACGCGATCCCCTTTGCTCGTTTTCACATGCTACCTCTTCAGCTCTGTATGCTGAAGCAATGGTGCAAGGATTACACGAAGATATCTCAATCAATATCTTTAAAACCGATTGTTCGACACTCTCTAACATGGTGGACAGATCACCATCGTTTAATTCAGGGGGCTTCTTTTGTGCTTCCGACCTGGACTGTAATTTCAACAGATGCAAGTCTCACAGGTTGGGGAGCTGTGTGGGGATCTCTGACGGCACAAGGAGTTTGGGAATCTCAGGAGGTGAGATTACCGATCAATATTTTGGAACTCCGTGCAATTTTCAGAGCTCTTCAGTTTTGGCCTCTTCTGAAGAGAGAATCGTTCATTTGTTTTCAGACAGACAATGTCACAACTGTGGCATACATCAATCATCAAGGAGGGACTCAGAGTCCTCTGGCTATGAAAGAAGTATCTCGAATTTTGGTTTGGGCGGAATCCAGCTCCTGTCTAATCTCTGCGGTTCATATCCCAGGTATAGACAATTGGGAAGCGGATTATCTCAGTCGCCAAACGTTGCATCCGGGCGAATGGTCTCTTCACCCAGAGGTATTTCTTCAGATTGTTCAAATGTGGGAACTTCCAGAAATAGATCTGATGGCGTCCCATCTAAACAAGAAACTTCCCAGGTATCTGTCCAGATCCCGGGATCCTCAGGCGGAGGCAGTGGATGCATTATCACTTCCTTGGAAGTATCATCCTGCCTATATCTTTCCGCCTCTAGTTCTTCTTCCAAGAGTAATCTCCAAGATTCTGAAGGAATGCTCGTTTGTTCTGCTGGTAGCTCCGGCATGGCCTCACAGGTTTTGGTATGTGGATCTTGTCCGGATGGCCTCTTGCCAACCATGGACTCTTCCGTTAAGACCAGACCTTCTGTCACAAGGTCCTTTTTTCCATCAGGATCTGAAATCCTTAAATTTAAAGGTATGGAGATTGAACGCTTGATTCTTGGTCAAAGAGGTTTCTCTGACTCTGTGATTAATACTATGTTACAGGCTCGTAAATCTGTATCTCGAGAGATATATTATAGAGTCTGGAAGACTTATATTTCTTGGTGTCTTTCTCATCATTTTTCTTGGCATTCTTTTAGAATACCGAGAATTTTACAGTTTCTTCAGGATGGTTTAGATAAGGGTTTGTCCGCAAGTTCTTTGAAAGGACAAATCTCTGCTCTTTCTGTTCTTTTTCACAGAAAGATTGCTATTCTTCCTGATATTCATTGTTTTGTACAAGCTTTGGTTCATATAAAACCTGTCATTAAGTCAATTTCTCCTCCTTGGAGTTTGAATTTGGTTCTGGGAGCTCTTCAAGCTCCTCCGTTTGAACCTATGCATTCATTGGACATTAAATTACTTTCTTGGAAAGTTTTGTTCCTTTTGGCCATCTCTTCTGCCAGAAGAGTTTCTGAATTATCTGCTCTTTCTTGTGAGTCTCCTTTTCTGATTTTTCATCAGGATAAGGCGGTGTTGCGAACTTCTTTTGAATTTTTACCTAAAGTTGTGAATTCCAACAACATTAGTAGAGAAATTGTGGTTCCTTCATTATGTCCTAATCCTAAGAATTCTAAGGAGAAATCGTTGCATTCTTTGGATGTTGTTAGAGCTTTGAAATATTATGTTGAAGCTACAAAATCTTTCCGTAAGACTTCTAGTCTATTTGTTATCTTTTCCGGTTCTAGAAAAGGCCAGAAAGCTTCTGCCATTTCTTTGGCATCTTGGTTGAAATCTTTAATTCATCTTGCCTATGTTGAGTCGGGTAAAACTCCGCCTCAGAGAATTACAGCTCATTCTACTAGGTCAGTTTCTACTTCCTGGGCGTTTAGGAATGAAGCTTCGGTTGACCAGATCTGCAAAGCAGCAACTTGGTCCTCTTTGCATACTTTTACTAAATTCTACCATTTTGATGTATTTTCTTCTTCTGAAGCAGTTTTTGGTAGAAAAGTACTTCAGGCAGCGGTTTCAGTTTGAATCTTCTGCTTATGTTTTTCGTTAAACTTTATTTTGGGTGTGGATTATTTTCAGCAGGAATTGGCTGTCTTTATTTTATCCCTCCCTCTCTAGTGACTCTTGTGTGGAAAGATCCACATCTTGGGTAGTCATTATCCCATACGTCACTAGCTCATGGACTCTTGCTAATTACATGAAAGAAAACATAATTTATGTAAGAACTTACCTGATAAATTCATTTCTTTCATATTAGCAAGAGTCCATGAGGCCCGCCCTTTTTTTGTGGTGGTTATGATTTTGTATAAAGCACAATTATTCCAATTCCTTATTTTATATGCTTTCGCACTTTTTTATCACCCCACTTCTTGGCTATTCGTTAAACTGAATTGTGGGTGTGGTGAGGGGTGTATTTATAGGCATTTTGAGGTTTGGGAAACTTTGCCCCTCCTGGTAGGAATGTATATCCCATACGTCACTAGCTCATGGACTCTTGCTAATATGAAAGAAATGAATTTATCAGGTAAGTTCTTACATAAATTATGTTTTTCTATATGCGCATGTTTTTTATCTTCTGGTACGCAGAATACCTACTGTTTTAACATTTTAGTGTGTTGTGTCATTTATATAATAAACTTCACTTGAGTCCCGATTGCGCTCTTCTCTTCTCTGTTTTTCATAAATGGTTTGTAGATAGCCCATCTGGGAGTGTTTTTGTAACAATATATAGTTTTGCTTATTTTTAAATAACATTTTGCTGACTTTCAGACTCCTAACAAAGCCCCAATGTTTTAGATGTATACTGATGTCTACAGACTCCTGGTTGTGTAATGAGTCTTTTCATGTGCAGGAGATGGGAGGGGGTCTGCCTGTAACTGCTTTCCCAGCCCCTTTCAGTGGGTGTCTCAGCCTAACCTCATCAACAGTGCTAAACTGTGAGCTTCTAAGTAAGTTTTTAAACGGCTTTATACTGGATTTTTATATCCGTATCTGTGCATATTCTTTATATTAGTGTCTATTACATACAGTTATCTGAAAATTAATGTATACTGTCCCTTTTAAATTGTTTTCCCCCATGTTTTAATTTTAATAACTGTGGGGTCGGGGTTGGGCCCATAGTTGCATATAGACTATTTCTCATTATGTTAATATCAAAAGGTACGTAATGTCCATCTTACACCGCAAGAGGTAGTTGATACCATTATAAATAACATAGACCTTATGTTCTACTTCCCATAATTAATGAGTAAAAATAAAAAACAGCAAACAAAATAAACCAAAAGGAAATAATAAAAAAATGAGTCAATACACAAGGGAAGGCACACAATAGTGCCAGCAGATCACAGTGCAGTAAAGTACCAAGTATTCAGCATATCAATCATAGTGCAGGATAAGTCGCTAAACCGATGAAAGGTACCAGATGACAAGGCAGCTCTTCTATGATGTCTCGCCAGACAAAGGAAAGTTCTAAAATACAAAAGGTAGAATGCGCCTCATGGTCCAGACCAATAAATTACCAAGCAGGAATAGGAAGTAAGTAATCCTACTCACATGTGGAGAAGCACAAGAGATGTGCTCAATAGGCAAGCCGGATCCAAAGAGTCGTCCAGCAGACTCACAAACAGCACAGCAATAAGAACGACCCTCATCCAACAGTTCTGGAGTCCAGGGATCCACAGAGTGCTTAACATCAAACGTGCAGCAAGCAGGCTATGTTAGCATAAGCAGGCAAATAATGAAGCAGCAGAAAAGGTTAAAAGGTTTATTAAAATTAAATAAAACCACCAGCAACGCGTTTCTCCATGTCACAGTACGGTTTCATCAGGCTATACTAACAAACAGCTGCTACATTAAATGGAGTGCCAAAACCAATCCGGACAGAGAAAGATGACCCACTCTAAATGACGTCATAGCCAATCAGGCAATATTAGAGTTACACACCTTAAATGACATCATGCCCAATCAGGCAGTTCTATAAGCAATACACCCACCTGTGGACATAGTAAGCACAAAACCAGTAGGTGACGTGTAAGGGGAGGGGGGGCGTGGGCCACATCGGACACAATCTATGGTAAGTATATCACAGGATAAAAGTTTAAGTGACATCATATAATTTACCTCAAATCACAAACATGTCACAGACTGTTCCACAAACAAAGAAGAAAAGAGAAAGAAGCAACCAACGATTCTTATATCGCCCAAAAAGGATAATGTGTATAGTTCCCAGCTGATACCTCAACTGATAAATCAGACTAATGTTATGATGTATGAGGACATGTATAAAATAAATTAAATGGGTTATAAATCACATCTACAAATATATATATGAATAAATATAAAGGGGCAAGATATCAGGCAAAAGCCGTAACAAGAGCCAATGACAGATAAATATAAGCCTATACGTGATGCATGATATTTCGAATGCTAAAAATCATAATATAATTAATGATAAAATGTCTAATGGTGATATTCCCAGTATTATTAAAATCTCTGCATGAGAATTGGTATTAAGGCCAACAAATGGCACTATACTGATAAATTGATAAAAAAAGAAAAACAAATTCATATCATAATGATAAAAGTGTGTAATGTGACAGTGATATTAAAACTGTTCGTAGCTGCAAGGAATCTTGTGGCCAGCAGATGGCCAGCACGTAACAGTGAACAGAACTATTATGACCAACAGGTGGCAGTGTAATAAGAATGTGATAAAAATAAAGAAATGTGCATAAGAAAATTATGACCAACAAGTGGCAGTGTAATAAGAATGTGATAAATGTGATTAATGCATATAAGTTGGGTGTGTACGCTACTTCTTCTTTTTATCAACTTTTTGGACAACGGTCTTCTAAAAGCCAATTAGAATACATTGTTTCTAAATGGAGGAACTTTTTTCCAGATACGGATTGTCAGATAATAATGGATACCTTCAAGTCTTTAGAGAAAAGTTGGGTCCCAACGGCATGGAGAGAATCGCAGATTAAAATAACCTTAATGACATATTTGACTCCAGCAAGATTATCAAAGTGGTATAAGATAAATAGCTTGTGTTCTAGATGTAGTTCCCCTAATGCAGACCTTTTTCACTGTTTCTGGGCTTGCCCAAAAATTGGGCAGTTCTGGAGTAAAGTAGGATATTGGATGAATGCAACCTTAAATATAGAACACAAGATTCAGCCGAAGGAAATATTTTTTTTAGTTAAAGCCCAAAGATCGGCAGTGAACGTAAAGTTAATTAATACAATTATATTCATTGGGCGCAATTTGATTCTGAGATCATGGAAAGCGAAAAGCGCACCCAGCCTAAAAGAACTTAGAATAGCCTTGATTTCCCAATGTCTTCTAGAACAATGCAACTTACAAAACCCAAATGATGAGCGGTTGGCACTGTTTTTTAAACATTGGAAAACGTTTATCTTATCTCTCCCAGTTTCTGACCAAATTGTTTTAGTTAAGCCATTGATGAAAACAACTTATATGCAGTTACAAATGCTTGCTGGATATTTACCTATTATTTGGCTAAATAATGCTGATGAGGTATTAAGAGGTCAACAGAGCGGAGGGGATGGTGAGGTATAGGATGGGACCTTTCCCTTTTTTTTCTTTTTTCTTTTTTGTGTTTTTTTTGTTTGGTTTTGTTTGTTGTGTTTTTTGTTTGGAGTCTCCGGTGTTGGTGTTTGTTTGTTAGTCAATTTTAGGAAATTGGTTAAATTAACAACAGAAGAAAGATACTCCTGAGATATATATATATATATATGGTGGTATTTTTTTTTCCTTAGGGTCATGTGTGACCCCGGATGCATCCTGAATATGTTATATTATTTGTAACTCTTCTGTTGTTATGTGATAAATAAAAGTTTAAAAAAAAAAAAAAAAAAGAATGTGATAAAGGATTGTGCATAAGAACATTATGACTAACAGGTGGCAGTGTAATAAGAATGTGATAAAGGATTGTGCATAAGAACATTATGACCAACAGATAGCAATATACTGCAGTAAACAGGGGTATTATGACCAACAGGTGGCAGTGTATTAAGAATGTGATAAAAATAAAGAAATGCGCATAAGAAAATTATCACCAACAGATGGCAATATACTGAGGCTATAGTGAAAGTTAAAGAAATGTGCATATTATCCAGATGATGTGGATATTAATCCATTATAATTAATAAATGTGTCTTGAAAAGAAAAAACAGAATAAATTGAAAAAATTCGGAATGATAAATCATAAATATGTGATTATATAGTAGTTTATAGTTACATAAATATGTGATTATATAGTAGTTTATAGTTACATATCAACTCAGATAACACCCTTCACAAAAACATCAGAAGGCCGCTAGATCCATATTCATGTTGAGTCCAAAGGGAAATAAGGTCTTAAGTTTGTATATCCAATAAGTTTCCCTTTGTCTCAACCTGTTGTATCTATTATAATGGTAAGATAGAGGTATAGTCTCCAATGGACAAATAGAACAAAATATTCAAATTACCTTTATGGGTCAAATTACAATGTTTAGGAACACTATAGAACCTGAATTTATTCTTCATATTCCTATAGTGTTCATTCAATCTGTTTCTGATAATTCTGCAGGTGTGACCCACTTACTGGATCCCACAAAGTTGACATGTAAGAAGATAAACTAGTAAAGTGCTTGTGAATGAAAGGTGTTGGAAAATAGGGTATATCTTTTTAGTGGAATATGATGAAAACACTTTAGTACCAGGCTCAGGGCCGTCTTTAATATTGACTGGACCCTGGGCAAACATTTTCTTGCCCCCCCCCCCCCATGCAATTTTGCTCTCCACCCCAACATCCCAAAAAACAACTAAATCTTTTTTTTTTTTTTTTAAAAAGGGGGGTTTGGGTTAGATTAGGGGTATGTGGGTGGTGGGTTGTAATGTTGGGGGGGGGGGTATTGTATGTTTTTTTTTACAGGCAAAAGAGCAGAATTCTTTGGGGCATGCCCCGCAAAAGGCCCTTTTAAGGGCTGGTAAGGTAAAAGAGCTTTTCTATTTGTATTTTAGAATAGGGTAGGGCATTTTTTTATTTTGGGGGGCTTTGTTATTTTATTAGGGGGCTTAGAGTAGGTGTAATTAGCTTAAAATTGTTGTAATATTTTTCTAATGTTTGTAAATTATTTTTTTATTTTTTGTAACTTAGTTCTTTTTTATTTTTTGTACTTTAGTTAGTTTATTTAATTGTAGGTATTTGTATGTAATTAATTTATTGATAGTGTAGTGTTAGGTTTAATTGTAGATAATTGTAGGTATTTTATTTAATTAATGTATTGATAGTGTAGTGTTAGGTTTAATTGTAACTTAGGTTAGGATTTATTTTACAGGTAATTTTGAAATTATTTTAACTAGGTAGCTATTAAATAGTTATTAACTATTTAATAGCTATTGTACCTGGTTAAAATAAATACAAAGTTGCCTGTAAAATAAATATAAATCCTAAAATAGCTACAATATAATTATAATTTATATTGTAGCTATATTAGGGTTTATTTTACAGGTAAGTATTTATCTTTAAATAGGAATAATTTATTTAATAAGAGTTAATTTATTTTGTTAGATAAAAATTATATTTAACTTAGGGGGGTGTTAGTGTTAGGGTTAGACTTAGCTTTAGGGGTTAATAAATTTAATAGAGTAGCGGTGAGGTCCAGTCGGCAGATTAGGGGTTAATACTTGAAGTTAGGTGTCGGTGATGTTAGGGAGGGCAGATTAGGGGTTAATACTATTTATTATAGGGTTATTGAGGCGGGAGTGAGGCGGATTAGGGGTTAATAACTTTATTATAGTAGCGGTGAGGTCCGGTCGGCAGATTAGGGGTTAATAAGTGTAGGTAGGTGGCGGCGACGTTGGGGGCGGCAGATTAGGGGTTAATAAATATAATATAGGGGTCGGCGGTGTTAGGGGCAGCAGATTAGGGGTACATAGGGATAACGTAGGTGGCGGCGGTGTACGGAGCGGCAGATTAGGGGTTAAAAAAATATGCAGGGGTCAGCGATAGCGGGGGCGGCAGATTAGGGGTTAATACGTGTAAGGTTAGGGGTGTTTAGACTCGGGGGTTCATGTTAGGGTGTTAGGTGCAGACTTAGGAAGGGTTTCCCCATAGGAAACAATGGGGCTGCGTTAGGAGCTGAACGCTGCTTTTTTGCAGGTGTTCGTTTTTTTTTCAGCTCAAACTGCCCCATTGTTTCCTATGGGGGAATCGTGCACAAGCACGTTTTTTAAGCTGGCCGCGTCCGTAAGCACCGCTGGTATTTAGAGTTGCAGTGGCGGTAAATATGCCTGTACGCTCCCTTTTTGGAGCCTAACGCAGCCCTTCTGTGAACTCTAAATACCAGCGGTATTTAAAAGGTGCGGGGGGAAAAAAGCACGCGTAGCTAACGCACCCCTTTGGCCTCAGAACTCCAAATCTAGCGGTATGTTATTCTAACAGCCAGCCTGTGAGACCTTTGTGACTGGAGCATTTGCATAACCTTTTACACCTTTGCAGTGTTGTAATGGCAACAAATTGTATCATTATTATTATTATTGTTATCATTATTCATTTATATAGCGCCACCAAGTGGCTTAATTGAAGAGAAAAAGTAAAATATCAGTTTTCATATAATGATTGAAATCGTACAAGGGAAAAAAAACTTATAAAAAGAAAAGTGTTATGCATAACTTGAGAATTCAGATGGAACTGGTTGAGGACCTAAGTTTAATTCTTCAGATAACAATATTGTATTATGAAAATATATCTAGCACTCCTTATGTTTTATGTCTAGGTCAAAATTAAAATGTGCACAAGTCTATTTAATTAAAATATTGAAGCCTTTTTACAATATACTCCCACTACCAAAAATGCTTCTGCTAAAAGTTACTATTTTTCTCTTGGATACGCAAATATCCTGAGAGGGCCATGCACCAGTATTCATGTAATTGTGTCATACAAGCTACCACTGACTCTGTGAGAAGGTGTAGTGCTTGAATACTGGTGCACAGACCCTCACAGGATATGTGCGTATGCCGCAGAAAAATAGTCACTTTTACTAGAAGCATTTTTTCTAATGGAATTATATTGCAAAAATACTAATATTTCAAATTAAAATCCACCCATTCACAATTCAACTTTGACCTTTCTATCCCTTTAACATTAAAATGATCAGATGTAAACAGAAAGTGTTAAATGGAGTGCATGCTGCCAGAAATGACATGCGTGAGGTATGTGTTGCTACAAACCAGACAGAGGCAACACTATTTTTGCACAGGGTCTAGATATATTAGAAAAAGCAAACGTATTTGAGGGGTCAATTTATGATAGTGCGGACGGACTTGATACAATGTAGCATATCATGTCCGCCGCACATCGATAAATGCGTACGCTGTCGGAATTTATCATTGCACCAGCAGTTATTGTGAACTGCTGGTGCAATGCCGCCCCCTGCAGATTCATGCCGCCCCCTGCAGTATTCCATCGGGTTGATTTCTGTCCGCCGCCTCAGAGCAGGCGGACAGGTTATGGAGCAGCGGTCTTAAGACCGCTGATTCATAACTTCTGTTTCAGGCTCGCCGGAAACACAGGGCATCAAGCTCCGTATGGAGCTTGATAAATTGACGCCTGAACCTCTTGACCCAATCGTACCCATAACATGTATGTGTGTGTGTGTGTGTGTATATATATATGTGCATGTATGTATGTGTGTGTGTATATATATATATATGCATGTATGTATGTATGTGTGTATATATATATGTATGTATGTGTGTGTGTATATATATATATATGTGCATGTATGTATGTGTGTGTGTATATATATATGTGCATGTATGTATGTGTGTGTGTATATATATATATATGCATGTATGTATGTGTGTGTGTGTGTGTATATATATATATATGTATGTATGTGTGTGTGTGTGTGTATATATATATATATATATGCATGTATGTATGTGTGTGTGTATATATATATATGCATGTATGTATGTGTGTGTGTGTGTGTGTATATATATATATGTGCATGTATGTATGTGTGTGTGTATATATATATATATATATATATATATATATGCATGTATGTATGTGTGTGTGTGTATATATATATATATAGAATTTAAGGATTATCCTTGCTGTTGTTTTCATTCTTACATTTCTTTTGGGACATTATACTTTGGATATTATATTTGGATACATTATGACAACGGTTTCAACACCTGATATTACAGAGGATATTGGGGATATTGATACAATCCCTGGAGCCAGCACCTTCCATTTTACGGAAGCAGATGCAGAAGGGATTTTATTTGATAAATTAGCTCTACGCCCTGCTTTGGATAAACCAGCATATATTTATACACATCTATTAAAACTTAAACAAAAAGAAAAAGATCTAACTTTGCATGGGGCATACCTCTCAGAGTACTACCGCAGAGGTTTCATTCCTAGAGGATTTAGGATCAGGAATGTACCCACTTTGGGCAGAAACAATCCCTCATTTTGTGATAGATGGTGCAGCATTGAAAATAAATGCTCTTTAGATCTTGTACTACTTGTCATACAAGAAGTGGGGAGATTATTACAACTAATTAAGGCAGAGATTACAGCCTATGAATTACCAAATTTACCTAGATTGGAGGCTGACAGTACAGAGGATTGGATAAACAAACTCCAGAACAAGCTTGAGAAATATGAAACTGATTTAATTCAGTTTAAGAATAAAAAATTGGAGGCTGTAATAAGTGACTATAGGGACAATAGAGTCTATTTATGGCTATTGACGGCCAGTGAGAGACAGAGACAACACTTTGTGAGGAGGAGACGGGCACGATACTATAAACCTCAGGATCTGACTACTGTAGAGAGCTCAGGGTCTGGTTCAGGCTCTGATACAGATCAACAACAGAATCCAACACAGGTAGCTCAACACCCCCAACACCCCCAAGGAGTGACTACTCGCTCAAAAAACTTCAGAGGAAGAGGGGGCAGACAAGGAGAGGGAGGTACAAGGGGAAGACCACCCTTACACCCTCGGAAATGACGAATAACATAGTAGTCAACCTGAGTGATTACCCCTTGAGTGATTCTGAAATAAAAATTTTGAATAAAGGACTCACTTTTGTTCCCACCAGCAGGACTGATCCATTTGAGTTCTATATTGACACCAAAAAATTTCAAAGATTACTCTCTTTAAAGGAGAAATTTGGGGAATCTGAAATGGAATATGACCAACTGAAAAAGAAGTCGACATATACCCCTCCTTTCAACAATTCCAGCATTAATACCTTTACGAGATTAATACAGGATGATATGAATCATTCTATTAGTACACATCAAAGAGAGACTTTCAATAACTTCTCAAAAGAAGACTGGAAGGTATTAAAAAATCTATCAGGCAATAAAGAGCTATTATACGTGAGGCCGACAAGGGTGGGGCAGTGGTCATCCTTAACTATAAGGACTACAGGACAGAGATCTTGTCACAACTTGCGGATGAGAACACGTATAGACCACTAACTGGTGACCCTACACAAATATTCAAGAAAAAGCTGGATGCATATGCTAAATTGGTATATGACCAGGGGTTCATTAATAGGGATACTTATCTCTATCTATTAGTGACATATCCAAGAACTCCGGTCTTATATACCCTTCCTAAAATACATAAGGGAATCTCTCCTCCACCGGGAAAACCAATCGTGTCCTCTATAGGCTCATTACAGCAACCTCTTGCTACGTTTGTAGATAAATTTCTACAGCCTATTGTATACCATACACCATCTTATTTGAGAGATTCTATGGCACTTCTTGAGATGCTACAAGATTTGGAGGATTTGGACGAGGATATATGGCTAGTCACACTAGATGTGACTAGTCTATATACTGT
>NC_069500.1:145502931-145512931 GCF_027579735.1 Bombina bombina | reverse complement strand
AAAACAAATGAATGGTTTGCCATTTGAATATGTAGTTATGAGTCAAAAAGGTGGTGTGTTTACAAATAGAAAACAGTGAGGAAGGTGATAAGAAAACCTGAAAGGAAAATCTAAAAGGTGAAAAATACTGCCTATCAAGGTAGGCTTTGTGTAATACGTGAAGAACCGTATACTAATTTTATCAATAGTTTTATTCATATACGTGAGTGACGCTAGTTATGCTCGTTGAGCATATACTATTCTGCGGGTGGTAGTGATGCCACCCAGAAAAATGGAGAAATAACATAAGAAACAAATCGACTTTTGTACCAAAGAATTTCAATAATCCTCAGATTGAGATGTTCAGAGACTGTGTGTGCAGAGACATTACATCTCTCAAACTAAACCCCAAAAAATACAATCTGACATTTGAAGAACAACAGGCAATTAAAGAAATGACTCAATGGGATGAAGTAGTTATCCGTGGATCGGATAAAGGTGGCAACATAGTTATTTGGCCTATAGATCTTTATTTAAAGGAAGCCAATAAGCAACTTAAGGACAAGACATGTTACACAAGACTGTTGCATAATCCCACGGAAGGTTACTTAAAAATCTATTCTAACATGGTCAATAAGGCTTTCAAGGAAGGCGTTATTACAACCAAGGAACATAAATACCTAACAGTGGATAAACCAAAAATTGCCACCTTTTATATGATACCGAAGATACATAAAAATGCACAAAATCCCCCAGGAAGGCCAATAGTGTCAGGTATAGAGAGCTTAACAGAAAAAGCTAGTACATACATTGATCTAAGATTAAGACAGTATGTAGAACAACTACCTTCATATGTGCAAGACACAATGCAAGTACTGCAAAGATTAGAAAATCTAACTCTAAATGACACAACATGGCTGGTCACTACAGACGTTGAGTCCCTATATACCTCGATTAATCATCAGCAAGGCTTACAAGCCACAAGATATTTTCTTGAGAGGTATTCAGAAGAAAACAGGGAACATGATAATTTTATCCTAAAATTACTAGATTTTGTATTAAACTACAATTTCTTCACGTTTGATGGTCAATTTTATCTGCAGACCAGAGGCACGGCCATGGGCACGACCTGTGCCCCCACCTATGCCAATCTGTTTTTAGGCTGGTGGGAGAAAGAATTCGTTTTCGCAGAGTGCAACCAACAATATACTGATGGTATCCCCATGTGGATACGCTTCATAGATGACATCCTCTTTATTTGGGAGGGCACACACAGTGATTTACTTAAATTTTTAAAACATCTAAATCAAAATAACCTGAACATCAAATTAACACATGAGGCAATTCTTACCACAATAAATTTTCTAGACATAACAATTAACAAACAAAGTGATGGCAATGTAACTACAGATTTATTCAGGAAACCTACTGCAGCCAATAGTGTACTACATAGTACTAGCGCACATGCACCAGGGACCATGAAAAGCTTACCCATAGGAGAATTTCTAAGACTATGCAGAAATTGTTCAGATGAACAGATATTCAACATGAGGGCAAAAGAATTGGAGGAGAGACTGTGGAGAAGAGGGTATAGTAAAAGAATTACCAAAAAGGCTAAATATAGAGCCTTACATACTCCCAGGCATGACCTTCTTTTCAAAAAAACATAAAATTAGTCCAAATATACCAAGGCTGATTATGACATACAACAGCCAAACTCCACAAATTCTGAACATCATACAGAAACATTGGAATATTTTGATGATGGATCCAACACTAAAGACAATTTTAGGAGATAGACCCTCAGTTGGATATAGAAGGACAAAAAATGTAAAAGATCTTGTGACCAGTAGTCATTTTCAAAAGAAGAAAACCAGAACAGCATTCAAACCAGGAGCATATAAATGTGGTAACTGCAGTACCTGTAAATATATGCGTAATACAGATATCATCACAGATAGGTTCGGTAAGAACCATAATATAAATAGATACATAAGTTGTAACACTGAAAGTGTAATTTATGTACTTAATTGCACGTGTAATCTATACTATGTAGGTATGACCTCTAGAAAACTACATGTGAGACTAATGGAACACCTAAGGAATATCAAAAATGCAGCCAGAGATAGGGAAGAAATTAAATCCATAACTAGTGTAGCTGCACACTTCTTGAATTTCCACAATTCTAACCAAAATGACCTACAATGCTAGGGTATAGAAAAAGTAAGTTTAGGAATGAGAGGAGGAAACTTAGAAACAGCCCTATTGAGGGCTGAGAGCCGGTGGATATATCTGCTCAATACAGTCCAACCACATGGATTGAATGAACAAAATAACTACTACATTTTTCTATGAATATCAGATACACAAAAACTTTTTATTGATATTCTAGTTGTAAACAATGTACACAGATGACAAAGTACAATTATAAAGTTATAGAAGAAGAAACTATAATAGTAAGATCCATAGAAGTAGTTTGCCAGTAGAAACAACAAAACAAATAGGGTCACTTTTAAACAAAAACATTTATTATACCACTTTCTCACCAATTACCACACTCTCCACAAATAATAAGCACATAATTAAACAGTGCAAATAAAACACAACCAATAACACAACCTATGAAAGCACTAATTGGAGAGGCTACACTATATACACCATAAAAGTAAGATAATAAAAATCTCACATATAGAATATTTAAAATATAATAAATTGCATCACTACCACCCGCAGAATAGTATATGCTCAACGAGCATAACTAGCGTCACTCACGTATATGAATAACACTATTGATAAAATTATTATACGGTTCTTCACGTATTACACAAAGCCTACCTTGATAGGCAGTATTTTTCACCTTTTAGATTTTCCTTTCAGGTTTTCTTATCACCTTCCTCACTGTTTTCTATTTGTAAACACACCACCTTTTTGACTCATAACTACATATTCAAATGGCAAACCATTCATTTGTTTTTGGATTCTACAAAGATGATCAGAATAGAAAGATTTAATCACAATTTATAGAAACTAATGTCAGATTATACCATTTATTACAACCTAAGATATATATCAATGCAGAGTGTATGAAGAGACATCAATTTTAATAACATAGATGCAATATCTGCAAGTCAGCTGTCAAACGAGTGGACAGTTCATGATAGCGCAACACCAGGCATACAGAATCAAATACCCCAGGATTGGAAACCTTAGCTGTCAATCCTCTGAGACCGTCCAATCGAAAAACCAAATTTAAAAATAGTAAGGCGGGACTTCCGGTTAATCCGGCATATACCCCCAAACAATCGGCGGCTCGCCGCCTTTGACAAAGCCCGGAGGGGCGAAACTAGTCAGGAGTGAACAAGAGCGTTTGGGCGCTCAATTTTAACCAGCCTAGCACTAGAATGTTACTCTAGACTTACATTGCCAATCACTACTCGCTATACTTATCTAAAAACGTTGAACAGTCTGGGTTGTGCCAGACTTAGCCGTAGTTTATATATAACAACAATACCGATATCAGTCTGTTACTTGTAATAATACAGAAATATACGCTGCTCTCAAAGTAAATATGTATATATAGAATACGATCATAGAATAAACCTATATTGATCAGATAACATTGGACAGTCTGGGTTGTGCCAGACTTAGCCGTAGTTTATATATAACATTGATACCGATATCAGTTTGTTACTTGTAAGGATACAGAAATATGTGCTGCTCTCAATATATCTATAGATAACGATTATAGAATAAATCTAAGCTAATATGTGTTATCTATTTCTATTGGAAGTATTAAAAGCAAATAGGTGGGTGATATCACAATAACTCTAAGATATCAGCGCTTGATATTAACCACACAACGTATGTGGTGTCTCTCAATAACGATATTATCTATTTAAGGGCATATAAGACAGCATGTCACAAAATTTATGAAACTATTTGGACTACTTTCATATATGAATAGAGTGTGATCATTGGTAAATATATACCACATTACAGTGAAGATTACTATAAACACACTGAATGGCAGTCAAACGAAGATAAACTTGGGTTGAGCCAAATCAGAGAGAGGAAATATAAAGACATATAATAACAGCATGTGTACATCTTGTACTATATTCACATAGCAACAAGTCTGGCCTGATACAGAACCCAATTCCAACAATTAGCAGTAACATTGTAGCGTCTAAAACTAACAGTTCCCATTTGTATTATACAAAATATTTAAAAGTGATTGAGACACTGTTAGACTTTATCTGAGCAATATTACAGTCTAATTGTCTTCTAAATAATAGCTTCACAAGTGACACAATAAAACGTTGAGAACAAGTGGTACTAACTACACCCCAGAGCAGCCATACCTTGGCACACACAGAACTGAGATATAGTGGACAAACTACTGACGTGTTCAATGTAGTTACTGAATAATTTAGGTATCCAAACATTCCTATGCAGAGGAGGGATTGAATTAAGTAACTACACATTACTTTATGTTTGGATACACAAACTAAGTATAGCAGAATGATTATAATACTTTATTGAGGACTGATATACATGTACCCAGGCGGCTTATTACATAGTCCTCTTTATAAGGTGGAATAAGTGTTAGAGAGCACTATAGTGCTAGTGTCGATTTTAATTTGTGTGTGTTACCCTTATTTTAAGTTAATTCACAATAAAGGTTATATTTTAACATAATCCAACCAGAAGAAATTGCCTTACAGTCTAGGCTAAGAGTGCTTATAAGTGCATACTTACAGGAGATATCTACACCTCTGTGTAAAGATTCTTCCGAGTTTTCAGTAATATTATTTTTATGCATTAGCACCATTACCTATACAAGTATAAATTTACTGAACTATAAACATTAAAGTTTATCAAATAGCAAATAAGAGGGAAACAGCCCTAGTGGTGCCATTGTTTCTTCTGTTAAGTGTGATCAGTCCACGGGTCATCATTACTTGTGGGATATTAACTGCTCCCCTACAGGAAGTGTAAGAGGATTCACCCAGCAG
Source organism: Bombina bombina (assembly GCF_027579735.1). NCBI lineage: Eukaryota > Metazoa > Chordata > Amphibia > Anura > Bombinatoridae > Bombina > Bombina bombina. Next base: position 145,507,937 of record NC_069500.1, on the reverse strand, counting down.
AGTTGCTATATAGCTCCTCCCCTCTACGTCACCTCCAGTCATTCTCTTGCACCCAACGACTAGATAGGATGTGTGAGAGGACTATGGTGATATATTTAGTTTTTATATCTTCAATCAAAAGTTTGTTATTTTATAATAGCACCGGAGTGTGTTATTCCTTCTCTGGTAGAATTTGAAGAAGAATCTACCTGAGTTTTTCTATGATTTTAGCCGGAGTAGTTAAGATCATATTGCTGTTTCTCGGCCATCTGAGGAGAGGTAAACTTCAGATCAGGGGACAGCAGGCAGATTAATCTGCAAAGAGGTATGTAGCAGTTTATTATTTTCTGACATGGAATTGATGAGAAAATCCTGCCATACCGTTATAATGTAAACTCAGCCTTGAATGCAGTAGATGTAGCTGATATCAGGCTGTCATGTATGTATATTTTACACTTCAGTTTTCTGGGAAATGGTACTTCTCTGGCTTTTAAACTGTATACATAGACTTAACCTATTTTGCAGGGACTTTCAATAGGTTTTAAATGACAATTAATTATTGAGGTAAAACATTTTTTTGCTGGCATGTAAAAACGTTTTTTTCTCTGAGGTACTGGGTGAAAAAATGTTTTGGGCACTTTTTTTCCACTTGGCAATAGTTTTGATTTAAATTAGAGCAGTTCACTGATCCCTCTCACTGTTATGTGTGTGGGGGAGGGGCCATTTTGGTGCTTTCACTATGCATCAGAAAAACTCAGTCAGAGGTTCATTTTCTTCCTGCATGATCCGGTTCATCTCTACAGAGTTCAGGGATCTCAAGAGTCTTTTTTGAGGGAAGTAATCATTCACAGCAGAGCTGTGCTGATTGTATTGACTGTGATATAAAAAACGTTTATTTGTGTATTTTTTTCTGCTGCCTGGGTTAGTTATCATTTGCTGAGGGGAACAATCCTTTGCTAAAACTGTATATTCTGACAAAGATTGATGCTATAACTTAATTATTTTATCTGTTATAATATTTTCTGTGCTTCTTAAAGGCACAGTTCGTTTTCATATTATTTGTAAATTACTTTGAAAAGTATTTCCAAGTTGCTGTTTATTTGCTAGTGTGTTAAACATGTCTGATTCAGAGGAATATCTCTGTGCTATATGTGTTAATGCCAAAGTGGAGCCCAATAGAAATTTATGTACTAAATGTATTGATGCTACTTTAAAAAATAGTCAATCTGTACAAATTGAACATATTTCACCAAACAACGAGGGGAGAGTTATGCCGACTAACTCGCCTCACGTGTCAGTACCTGCATCTCCCGCTCAGGAGGTGCGTGATATTGTAGCGCCGAGTGCATCTGGGCGGCCATTACAAATCACATTACAAGATATGGCTACTGTTATGACTGAAGTTTTGGCTAAACTACCAGAACTAAGAGGTAAACGTGATCACTCTGGGATGAGAACAGAGTGCGCTGATAATGAAAGGGCCATGTCTGATACTGCGTCACAGTTTGCAGAACGTGAAGACGGAGAGCTTCATTCTGTGGGTGACGGTTCTGATCCAAATAAACTGGACTCAGACATTTCAAATTTTAAATTTAAGCTTGAGAACCTCCGTGTGTTACTAGGGGAGGTATTAGCGGCTCTGAATGATTGTAACACAGTTGCAATCCCAGAAAAAATGTGTAGGTTGGATAAATATTTTGCGGTACCGACGAGTACTGACGTTTTTCCTATACCTAAGAGACTTACTGACATTGTTACTAAGGAGTGGGATAGACCCGGTGTGCCTTTCTCATCCCCTCCTATATTCAGAAAAATGTTTCCAATAGACGCCGCCACACGGGACTTATGGCAAATGGTCCCTAAGGTGGAGGGAGCAGTTTCTACTTTAGCTAAGCGTACCACTATCCCAGTGGAGGATAGCTGTGCTTTTTCAGATCCAATGGATAAAAAATTAGAGGGTTACCTTAAGAAAATGTTTGTTCAACAAGGGTTTATATTGCAACCTCTTGCATGTATTGCGCCTGTCACGGCTGCAGCAGCATTTTGGTTTGAGTCTCTGGAAGAGACACTTCAATCATCCACACTAGATGACATCACACACAAACTTAAATTCCTTAAGTTAGCTAATTCATTTATTTCAGATGCCGTAGTACATTTAACTAAACTTGCGGCTAAAAACTCAGGATTCGCCATTCAGGCACGCAGAGCTCTGTGGCTAAAATCCTGGTCAGCTGATGTTACGTCTAAATCTAAATTGCTTAATATTCCTTTCAAAGGGCAGACCTTATTCGGGCCCGGCTTGAAAGAGATTATTGATGACATTACAGGAGGTAAAGGTCATGCCCTGCCTCAGGACAAGGCCAAAGCCAAGGCTAGACAGTCCAATTTTCGTTCCTTTCGTAATTTCAAAGCAGAAGCAGCATCAACTTCCTCTGCACCAAAACAGGAAGGAGCTGTTGCTCGCTACAGACAAGGCTGGAAACCTAACCAGTCCTGGAACAGGGGCAAACAGGCCAGAAAACCTGCTGCTGCCCCTAAGACAGCATGAATTGAGGGCCCCCGATCCGGGACCGGATCTAGTGGGGGGCAGACTTTCCCTCTTCGCCCAGGCTTGGGCAAGAGATGTTCAGGATCCCTGGGCGTTAGAGATCATATCTCAGGGATACCTTCTGGACTTCAAATCCTCTCCCCCAAGAGGGAGATTTCATCTGTCAAGGTTGTCAACAAACCTAACAAAGAAGGAAGCGTTTCTACGCTGCGTACAAGATCTTTTATTAATGGGAGTGATCCATCCAGTTCCGCGGTTGGAACAAGGACAAGGGTTTTACTCAAATCTGTTTGTAGTTCCCAAAAAGAGGGAACCTTCAGGCCAATCTTGGATTTAAAGATCCTAAACAAATTCCTAAGAGTTCCATCGTTCAAGAAGGAAACTATTCGAACAATTTTGCCCATGATCCAAGAGGGTCAGTACTTGACCACAGTGGATTTAAAGGATGCTTACCTTCACATACCGATTCACAGAAGTCATTACCGGTATCTAAGGTTTGCCTTTTTAGACAGGCATTACCAGTTTGTAGCTCTTCCATTCGGACTGGCTACGGCTCCAAGAATCTTCACAAAGGTTCTGGGCACTCTTCTGGCGGTACTAAGACCGCGAGGAATTTCAGTAGCTCCGTACTTAGACGACATACTGATACAAGCTTCAAGCTTTCAAACTGCCAAATCTCATACAGAGATAGTACTGGCATTTCTAAGGTCGCATGGATGGAAAGTGAACGAAGAGAAAAGTTCTCTCTTTCCACTCACAAGAGTTCCCTTCCTGGGGACTCTGATAGATTCTGTAGAAATGAAGATTTACCTGACAGAGGACAGGTTAACAAAACTTCAAAATGCATGCCGTGTCCTTCATTCCATTCAAGAGACCAGAAATTCTCTTCTATGGTGGCTTTATCGGCCACATCTGTCCAGGGGAATGCCATTCAGCAGGCCAGACTGGTCAATTGTAACAACAGACGCCAGCCTACTAGGTTGGGGCGCTGTCTGGAATTCTCTGAAGGCTCAGGGACTATGGAATCAGGAGGAGAGTCTTCTTCCAATAAACATTCTGGAATTGAGAGCAGTCCTCAATGCTCTTCTGGCTTGGCCCCAGTTAGCAACTCGGGGGTTCATCAGGTTCCAGTCGGACAACATCACGACTGTAGCTTATATCAACCATCAGGGAGGGACAAGAAGCTCCCTAGCAATGATGGAAGTATCGAAGATAATTCGCTGGGCAGAGTCTCACTCTTGCCACCTGTCTGCAATCCACATCCCGGGAGTGGAGAACTGGGAGGCGGATTTCTTAAGTCGTCAGACTTTTCATCCGGGGGAGTGGGAACTTCATCCAGAGGTCTTTGCCCAAATACTTCCACGTTGGGGCAAACCAGAGATAGATCTCATGGCGTCTCGACAGAACGCCAAGCTTCCGCGCTACGGGTCCAGATCCAGGGATCCGGGAGCGGTCCTGATAGATGCCTTGACAGCACCATGGACCTTCAGGATGGCTTATGTGTTTCCACCTTTCCCGATGCTTCCTCGATTGATTGCCAGAATCAAACAGGAGAAAGCATCAGTGATTCTAATAGCGCCTGCATGGCCACGCAGGACTTGGTATACAGATCTGGTGGACATGTCATTCTGTCCACCTTGGTCGTTACCTCTGAAACAGGACCTTCTGATTCAGGGTCCTTTCAAACATCAAAATCTAACTTCTCTGAAGCTGACTGCTTGGAAATTGAACGCTTGATCTTATCAAAGCGTGGTTTTTCTGAGTCAGTTATTGATACCTTAATACAGGCTAGGAAGCCTGTCACCAGAAAGATTTACCATAAAATATGGCGTAAATACCTATATTGGTGCGAATCCAAAGGTTACTCTTGGAGTAAGGTTAGGATTCCTAGGATATTGTCTTTTCTACAAGAAGGTTTAGAAAAGGGGTTATCCGCTAGTTCCTTAAAGGGACAGATCTCAGCTCTGTCCATTCTGTTACACAAGCGTCTGTCAGAAGTTCCAGACGTTCAGGCTTTTTGTCAGGCTTTGGCCAGGATTAAACCTGTGTTTAAAGCTGTGGCTCCACCATGGAGTTTAAACCTTGTTCTTAACGTTTTACAGGGTGTTCCGTTTGAACCCCTTCATTCCATTGATATAAAGTTGTTATCTTGGAAAGTTCTATTTTTAATGGCTATTTTCTCGGCTCGAAGAGTCTCTGAGTTATCAGCCTTACATTGTGATTCTCCTTATTTGATTTTTCACTCGGATAAGGTAGTTCTGCGTACTAAGCCTGGGTTCTTACCTAAGGTAGTCACTAACAGGAATATCAATCAGGAGATTGTTGTTCCATCCTTGTGCCCAAATCCTTCTTCGAGGAAGGAACGTCTTTTGCACAATCTGGATGTAGTTCGTGCCCTTAAATTTTATTTACAGGCAACTAAAGATTTTCGACAAACGTCTTCCCTGTTTGTCGTTTACTCTGGTCAGAGGAGAGGTCA
>NC_069500.1:145092931-145192931 GCF_027579735.1 Bombina bombina | reverse complement strand
TTTAGTACGCAGAACTACCTTATCCGAATGAAAAATCAAATAAGGAGAATCACAATGTAAGGCTGATAATTCAGAGACTCTTCGAGCCGAGGAAATAGCCATTAAAAATAGAACTTTCCAAGATAACAACTTTATATCAATGGAATGAAGGGGTTCAAACGGAACGCCCTGTAAAACATTAAGAACAAGGTTTAAACTCCATGGTGGAGCAACAGTTTTAAACACAGGCTTAATCCTGGCCAAAGCCTGACAAAAAGCCTGGACGTCAGGAACTTCTGACAGACGTTTGTGTAACAGAATGGACAGAGCTGAGATCTGTCCCTTTAATGAACTAGCAGATAAACCCTTTTCTAAACCTTCTTGTAGAAAAGACAATATCCTAGGAATCCTAACCTTACTCCAAGAGTAACCTTTGGATTCACACCAATATAGGTATTTACGCCATATCTTATGGTAAATCCTTCTGGTAACAGGCTTCCTAGCCTGTATTAAGGTATCAACTGACTCAGAAAACCCACGTCTTGATAAAATCAAGCGTTCAATTTCCAAGAAGTCAGCTTCAGAGAAGTTAGATTTTGATGTTTGAAAGGACCCTGTATCAGAAGGTCCTGTTTCAGAGGTAGAGACCAAGGTGGACAGGATGACATGTCCACCAGGTCTGCATACCAAGTCCTGCGTGGCCATGCAGGTGCTATTAGAATCACTGATGCTCTCTCCTGTTTGATTCTGGCAATCAATCGAGGAAGCATCGGGAAGGGTGGAAACACGTAAGCCATCCTGAAGTCCCAAGGTGCTGTCAGGGCATCTATCAGGACTGCTCCTGGATCCCTGGATCTGGACCCGTAACGAGGAAGCTTGGCGTTCTGTCGAGACGCCATGAGATCTATCTCTGGTTTGCCCCAACGTCGAAGTATTTGGGCAAAGACCTCCGGATGAAGTTCCCACTCCCCCGGATGAAAAGTCTGACGACTTAAGAAATCCGCCTCCCAGTTCTCCACTCCCGGGATGTGGATTGCTGACAGGTGGCAAGAGTGAGACTCTGCCCAGCGAATTATCTTTGATACTTCCATCATTGCTAGGGAGCTTCTTGTCCCTCCCTGATGGTTGATGTAAGCTACAGTCGTGATGTTGTCCGACTGAAACCTGATGAACCCCCGAGTTGTCAACTGGGGCCAAGCCAGGAGTGCATTGAGAACTGCTCTCAATTCCAGAATGTTTATTGGCAGGAGACTCTCCTCCTGACTCCATTGTCCCTGAGCCTTCAGAGAATTCCAGACGGCACCCCAACCTAGAAGGCTGGCGTCTGTTGTTACAATTGTCCAGTCTGGTCTGCTGAATGGCATCCCCCTGGACAGATGTGGCCGAGAAAGCCACCATAGAAGAGAATTTCTGGTCTCTTGATCCAGAATCAGAGAAGGGGACAAGTCTGAGTAATCCCCATTCCACTGATTTAGCATGCACAGTTGCAGTGGTCTGAGGTGTAAGCGTGCAAAGGGTACTATGTCCATTGCCGCTACCATTAAGCCGATTACCTCCATGCATTGAGCCACTGACGGGTGTTGAATGGAATGAAGGGTGCGGCAAGCACTTTGAAGTCTTGTTAGCCTGTCCTCTGTCAGGTAAATCTTCATTTCTACAGAATCTATAAGAGTCCCCAGGAAGGGAACTCTTGTGAGTGGAACGAGTGAACTTTTCTTTTCGTTCACCTTCCATCCATGTGACCTTATAAATGCCAGTACTAACTCTGTATGAAACTTGGCAGTTTGAAAGCTTGAAGCTTGTATCAGAATGTCGTCTAGGTATGGAGCTACCGAGATTCCCCACGGTCTTAGTACCGCCAGAAGAGCACCCAGAACCTTTGTGAAGATTCTTGGAGCTGTAGCCAATCCGAATGGAAGAGCCACAAACTGGTAATGCCTGTCTAGGAAGGCAAACCTTAGGTACCGGTAATGATCTTTGTGAATCGGTATGTGAAGGTAAGCATCTTTTAAATCTACAGTGGTCATGTACTGACCCTCTTGGATCATAGGTAAAATTGTCCGAATAGTCTCCATCTTGAACGATGGAACTCTTAGGAATTTGTTTAGGATCTTTAAGTCCAGGATTGGTCTGAAAGTTCCCTCTTTTTTGAGAACCACAAACAGATTTGAGTAAAACCCTTGTCCCTGTTCCGACCGTGGAACTGGATGGATTACTCCCATTAACAAGAGTTCTTGTACGCAGCGTAGAAACGCCTCTTTCTTTATCTGGATTGTTGACAACCTTGACAGATGAAATCTCTCTCTTGGAGGAGAGTATTTGAAGTCCAGAAGGTATCCCTGAGATATTATCTCTAGCGCCCAGGGATCCTGGACATCTCTTGCCCAAGCCTGGGCGAAGAGAGAAAGTCTGCCCCCCACTAGATCCGATCCCGGATCGGGGGCCCTCAATTCATGCTGTTTTAGGGGCAGCAGCAGGTTTCCTGGCCTGCTTGCCCTTGTTCCAAGACTGGTTAGGTCTCCAGTTTTGTCTGTAGCGAGCAACAGATCCTTCTTGCTTTGGGGCAGAGGAAGTTGATGCTGCTCCTGCTTTGAAATTCCGAAAGGAACGAAAATTAGACTGTTTGGCCTTAGGTTTGGCCCTGTCTTGAGGCAGGGCGTGGCCTTTACCTCCTGTAATGTCAGCGATAATTTCTTTCAAACCAGGCCCAAATAAGGACTGCCCTTTAAAAGCTATATTAAGTAATTTAGACTTAGAAGTAACATCAGCTGACCAGGATTTTAGCCACAGCGCCCTGCGTGCCTGAATGGCGAATCCTGAATTCTTAGCCGTAAGTTTAGTTAAATGTACTACGGCCTCCGAAATGAATGAATTAGCTAGTTTAAGGACTCTAAGCCTGTCCGTAATGTCGTCCAGAGTAGCTGAACTAATGTTCTCTTCCAGAGACTCAATCCAGAATGCCGCTGCAGCCGTGACCGGCGCAATGCATGCAAGGGGTTGCAATATAAAACCTTGTTGAACAAACATTTTCTTAAGGTAACCCTCTAATTTTTTATCCATTGGATCTGAAAAAGCACAGCTATCCTCCACCGGGATAGTGGTACGCTTAGCTAAAGTAGAAACTGCTCCCTCCACCTTAGGGACCGTTTGCCATAAGTCCCGTGTGGTGGCGTCTATTGGAAACATTTTTCTAAATATCGGAGGGGGTGAGAACGGCACACCGGGTCTATCCCACTCCTTAGTAACAATTTCAGTAAGTCTCTTAGGTATAGGAAAAACATCAGTACTCGCCGGTACCCGCAAAATATTTATCCAACCTACACATTTTCTCTGGTATTGCAACTGTGTTACAATCATTCAGAGCCGCTAACACCTCCCCTAGTAATACACGGAGGTTTTCCAGCTTAAATTTAAAATTTGAAATATCTGAATCCAGTCTGTTTGGATCAGAACCGTCACCCACAGAATGAAGTTCTCCGTCCTCATGTTCTGCCACCTGTGACGCAGTGTCTGACATGGCCCTAATATTATCAGCGCACTCTGTTCTCACCCCAGAGTGATCACGCTTGCCTCTTAGTTCTGGTAATTTAGCCAAAACTTCAGTCATAACAGTGGCCATATCTTGTAAAGTTATCTGTAATGGCCGCCCAGCTGTACTGGGCGCCACCATATCGCGCACCTCCCGAGCGGGAGATGCAGGTACTGACACGTGAGGCGAGTTAGTCGGCATAACTCTCCCCTCGTTGTTTGGTGAAATTTGTTCAATTTGTACAGATTGACTTTTATTTAAAGTAGCATCAATACAGTTAGTACATAAATTTCTATTGGGCTCCACTTTGGCATTGCAACAAATGACACAGGTATCTTCCTCTGAATCAGACATGTTTAACACACTAGCAAATAAACTTGCAACTTGGAATACAATTCTATTAGAATATTATTAAAAACGTACTGTGCCTTTAAGAAGCACAGAAGAATTATGACAGTTGAAAATTAATAAACTGAAACAGTTATAGCCTCAATCCTTGTAAACAACACAACTTTAGCAAAGGTTTGATCCCATTAGCAAAAGACAACTAATTCTGAAAGCAGAAAAAAATTACAGAATAAACGTTTTTTATCTCAGTCAACTATAATCTCACAGCTCTGCTGAGAGAAATTACCTCCCTCAAAACAAGTTTTGAAGACCCCTGAGTTCTGTAGAGATGAACCGGATCATGCAGGAAATACAATGAGCTGCTGACTGAAATTTTTGATGCGTAGCAAAAGCGCCAAAAAACGGCCCCTCCCCCTCACACACAGCAGTGAGAGAGAACAGAAACTGTCAGAAAAAAGATCAAGCAACTGCCAAGTGGAAAAATAGTGCCCAAACATTTATTCACTCAGTACCTCAGCAAATGAAAACGATTTTACATTCCAGCAAAAACGTTAAACATAATTTCTTAGTTGTTAAAAAGTTTTATGTACTTCTTACAGTGTAATTCCAGTGAAGTACCATTCCCCAGAATACTGAAGTGTAAAGTATACATACATGACATTATATCGGTATGGCAGGATTTTCTCATCAATTCCATTGTCAGAAAATAAAAGCTGCTACATACCTCTATGCAGATTCATCTGCCCGCTGTCCCCTGATCTGAAGTTTACCTCTCCTCAGATGGCCGAGAAACAGCAATATGATCTTAACTGCTCCGGCTAAAATCATAGTAAAACTCTGGTAGATTCTTCTTCAAACTCTGCCAGAGAGGTAATAACACACTCCGGTGCTATTTTAAAATAACAAACTTTTGATTGAAGATATAAAACTAAGTATAATCACCATAGTCCTCTCACACATCCTATCTAGTCGTTGGGTGCAAGAGAATGACTGGGAGTGACGTAGAGGGGAGGAGCTATATGCAGCTCTGCTGGGTGAATCCTCTTGCACTTCCTGTTGGGGAGGAGTAATATCCCAGAAGTAATGATGACCCGTGGACTGATCACACTTAACAGAAGAAATAATGTATATGTAGATTAATGTATTTTATGAAGGTTTGTAAATTGAGATTAGAATAAAACAAAGCAAATTAGCAAATCTTTTTTCACTCAAAAATCCTATCTGAAAACATAAAGCACTTTGGAATATACTGTCGCTTGTTACAGCTACAATTCAATGACACAATACAATGAATTAGCATCAGCTATGGAGGGAATACATTACACTAATCACATTATGTAAAAGAGTGAGAGCAGCTGTAGACACTAGTGTGATGTCACAAAGACAATGTATTACCTATAATATATTGTCTGTAATAACTTTGATCATAAACTTTATTTATTTGAAACCTTTGATAATTGAAGAGCAACAACTGTTATGTATTTAACTGTTTATCATGAGTGATTTTTAATAACCTTAATTCTTAAAAAAAAAGTAGAAGACAAGTTAATAAAGAAAGTTTTTTATTGATCAACTGAAACTTTAATCTTCAAAATATTGTTCGGAAACCATGTCCCTTGTTGCCATACCACGCCTATTAGCTTGTTCTACACATATTTCTTCTGTTAAATCATCAGCATCTATGGTATTTTCATCTTCTAATGGACAGCCTCTTTTTATAGCTATATTGTGCAGTATGCAGCAAACCAGTATAATTTTTGCAACTTTCTCTGGTGCATACTGCATAGCACCACCAGAACGATCAAGACATCGAAACCGCATTTTCAAAAGACCGAAAGTCCTCTCAATAACCCCCCCTGGTAGATCGGTGAGCTTCATTGAAACGTACTTGACTTCTGGTCTGTGGGTTGTTATAGGGAGTCAACAGCCATTCTGTACATGAGTACCCTCCATCTCCTAATAGAAGATATAATAATTATAAATATTAATATAAAAATAATTATAAAGATTGAGAACTATACAATACAAATTTAAAATATACAGATTACAGTCGACAAATTGGGCGCAATTTTTGTAGATTGAAATGAGAGACAAATTAGACGCCAGTTATGCTTACCTAGAAGCCATCCTTCAGGCATATTTCCGTCCTCGAACTTCCGGTTTTAAGCCAGTCTGCCTTAAGATGTAAGAATCATGACAGGAGCCAGGAAAGTTAGAACGGACACTGATAATCCTCATGTTGGGGTCACAAACCATCTGGACATTCAAGGAATAGAAATGCATTCTATTCCTATAGATCTCCTCACGAGCTTGAAGTGGTCTTACAGCAACATGGGTACAGTCTATGGCACCTAGGACATTGGGCATCCCAGCCATCCTATAGAAATTTGACTTTATAGATTGCCATTCTTCAGGGGTAGATGGCAAACAAACATATCGAGGAAAAATCACCATCATAGCCCCAATGACTTTGGATAAGTGTCGTGAAAAAGCTGATTGACTCATTCCAATAATGAGGCTAGAAACTGCCTGAAAGGAGCCTGTTGCCATAAAATGCAATGCAGCTAATGGTTTCAGAAGTCCCGGAATAGCTTGTGAACGAGCCGTCATCGGCTCCAAATGATCTTCAATCTCTCGATACAGGTGTAATATGGATTCACGATCAAGCCGGAATCTTTGTATGATCTATCGGTCAGAAAGGCCGTGCAAACCAACCCGTGGAAGGAATACACAGGGGACACGAACTCTCCTTCTTCTAACCATTCGATTAGCGACATTTCCAGTATTCTGTCTTCTAGCCCGGATTTGCATCACACGGAGAATAAACAAATACAGAATTCTCTCCATAGCTGCTGAAATGAACAATGTAAGTGCAATGCTGATATTACTGCCTTTTATATATGTCTAGACTGGCGTCTAGAGTGACTTTCCTATTGTTTTGTACCTTGTCCGCCACCTAAAAGGTGGCGAGGCAAAAATAACGAGGTGGGAGCGGAAATTGACGCGAGCGGACAAATAGATTTTTTAGTACATTCGTTTTTGGCGAGTTGGTGGTCAAATGTGTCTAATTACAGTGAAAAATGGAGAGGTAGCGAGGTTTGGCGGATAAGTACGCTCGCAATTTTAAATCAGCCTGATGAAACGACTATTGTTGAGAAACGCGTTGCTGGACGCATGTTTTTATCTGTATATACTCAATAAATTTGCTTGAGTATTGCACACCTGCCTGAATTGTTTTAACATTTGCCGCTGGCTCAGCCACTTGGTCTCTTTCCCTGACGGTATTTTTTGAAGTCTCTGTGTCGAGATCCCACTTGTCCCATTGGCTCCGCTGGTTACCGCCCTGACGCTGACGGCTGAGTGATGACTGTATCCTGAGACTCAAACTCACGCTTGTCTGACGGGCGACTTTTGGTCCCGTCTTGCCTGTTACGGTACACGTTTGTACCGCCACTCTTGTGAGTATTCTACTGTGTGGGGGGGTCCTGTCGGCTCTGCTACCAACCTGTATACCAGACGATACTTGTCCCATGAGGCGCCTCTTCCTTCTGTCACCTACAGGTTATTTGATATCAGCCAATCGGAATTATTTAAATAAACTCTAGCTTTAACGTGTTTTTTATCCCCAAATCAGCATTTTTGTGCCAATTAGCATTTTATTACCTTATCTCTCCTATACCCCACTGGAAGTGTAATTTCCTCTACTGGCTGTGTTTACACAGCTTGGCGTTAAAGTGAATGTAAATTTTGATGCTAAAGCATACATATGCGCACCTGTCGCCCCAGCTCTCCTCTGGAGGGCAGCAATCTGCTGCCTGAATTCAGCATTGCACAAGAGCGCTATTTTTCTCTCTTATGCAACACAGCTCCCTGCCCGCACACAGCCAATCACACGCAGGCAGGAGCTGTCAATCTCCCTGTTTGGACGAGATTGGGGAGATTGAAATTCTCCACCTAAGAAGTGGAGAAGAGGCTAGGAAGAAGAGGTCTGATGACCACTGATTGATAAATACTGCCTGCAGGTTCTCTTGTAAGAACCTGCAGTGGTAGACGAGTGAACAGCTTAATAAATCTAGCCCTATAGCTCTGGGGCTGGTGTGTTTGTCTCAGCCTGGCTGCGTTCCTATGGCTTAGCCTGAGCAGGGTGTGTCAGAGAGCAGCAGGCTATCACAGGCACACATAGGGGTAGATTTATCAAAGCAATTTGCCTGTAATTGCAGGCAAAATACGCATACGCACCAATGGCCATATTTATGAAAGCATTCTGCACCTATAATAGTGCAAATCTGAAAGAAACGTCTTCGCACTCCGCTTGCATTTGCCTAGGCGCACGGGCGCGCTCCCGAGTGCACCAATATACATTAGTAATAGGCGTAATTTCACAGCCCGACCTACAAATACATACAGTTTCTTATTTATCATTGCTTGTGCCGACAGAACTGAAATTTCTTCTTAAATTGTGTGTTCTATATTTCGCCATACAGATTGAGGCGAACACCATTATCATATATGCTTTTACATCTTCTTTTATTAACCAATTTTTCAAAGGCTCGGTGCCAAGAAGAAACTGTTATTGCCAGAAATTTGCGCTTCCACAGGCGCATACGGGTACCAAGAGTTTTATATATATTGATATATTGATTTATGCAATCTTAAAATACCAACATATGGCAAAAACAGCACGGAAACATTATATAATATAAATATGTGCAAAATAGATACCTAAAAAACACTTTTTTAATCATCAAGACATGGCGACATAAATATTTATGGGGATGTACTGTGATAAATAGGGAGTAAATGCTTTTTCCGACAGGCGAAAGTTATCATTATTACGCCCCAGCTCGCCTTTTACAAAACGCACAAAATTACATCTATTTTTTTTATAAATTCAGGCGCACATGTGCGCTTCTCTAGAGGCAAGCTGGGGCGCAGTTACAGGCAAAGCACATACAGAGTTTGCCTAGCCTTTGATAAATCTACCCCATAGTATTAGACAAGCTCTGCACTACAGGATCAATTCATGGGGGCCGAGTATTTGGAGGGACAGACACATTTTGGGGGCACATGGGGGGGGGTTCAGTCATTATGTAGGAGGGGGCCTTGCTCCCAACCACCCCCATAATCAAGCATAGTAGATTTCTTTTTTTTTTTTTTAATGCTCTAAATTTGCGCCCCCTCTCTAAATTTGTGCCGATCTTGTGCAGACATCTGGTTAAATAATTGCATAAAATGTATATTTAGTAATGATCAGCATGGAATGATCATGTTAAAGGTACAGTAAACACCTTGTAATTACAAGATATTTCTGTTGTGTTGCTGTAGAATAACATAGCAGCCAAGTCTTAATGTTTTTAAAACAAATTAACATCCTTTTTACTGCAAATACTTTTCAATAGCCAAACTGCACCCACCATTTGCCTTTTTTGAGGAGCAATTCTGGGCTTTACTCCACAGACAGCTGGAACATTGGTGGCTAGCCTTGCTAACGAGCACGGCAGCGCGGTCGCACAGTGCTTTGGTATGCCCCACGCATATGTCACTCAAGCCCGCGCATCATAGGCAGGCGCTTGTAATCTTGGAGCTCTTAGCTCGTCAAAAGCCTCTAAGCAAATTTTAACTGTGTAAGTAATAGTGATGGTGGCATCAGCTGTAGATGGGAATTTGCATTTTGATGATTCCAGAGGAGCTTCTAAACTGTAAGTTGGGGACTAAAAAATTGCCATAGAAAACAGTGTAATGCCCCAAGGCAGAACATGCTGCGATCTGCGAGGTTATCGCACAAAGTGCAGCATTACCTTCAGGATGGGCAGGACTCTTCAAAGAGATCTGCACCGTTTTAAGATTTTGTTAACACAGTGCAGCTAGAGAGGAGCCGGTAATTAAAGTCTTACATTGCTTTCTGGGTCCCCAGATTTAGTCTGCTTGGAGACCGTATATGTGCCTGTGCTCTGTAATTTTTTTTTTTTTTTGAACCTTGTGTCAGTGCTGTTTTATTGCGGTGTCTGCCTGTCAGAGTACTTTGAGACCTTAGAAAAGCTGATCTTCTCTAGCAGCCGACATGGACGATTCCTCCCCCTCTTCTGTCTGCTGCTTATCATCAGGCTCAGTCCACTGGAGCAGTGATTTTTAACCTTTTTTTTGCCGTGGCACACTTTTTTACATTAAAAAATCCTGTGGCACACCACCATCCCAAAATTTAAAAAAAATCACACATTGTAGCCTAATACAGCATATATATATACACATACAAACACACACACACATACTGTATGTATTGTGCTGTTATGCCATGCCTCCTACAAACTACCCATGCACTGGGAGTAAAAAACAAGCAAAAATATGTCACACTGTTGTCAGTCTGCTGTGGCACACCTGAGGATCTCTCACGGCACACTGGTTGAAAAACACTGCACTGGAGCAACAAAAAAACTAGTCCTCAAATGTTAGCTATGAGGGCAGAAGGTTATGTGGGAGGGGCTGTAGCTCTGTGTTTCACTTGTTAATGGCCCTTTAATCATTGAAGCGTATCTCTTGTAGGAGTAAGTCTGCTCTTATTTGTATTCTTTAGTTTAAAAGAGCATGTCATTGTAAACCATTATTTTTACATGTATGTTCCATTTAAAATTTTATATATATATATGTGTGTGTGTGTATATGCGGCATTAAAACCTTACCATCTTCTAGTCCTTTAATTTAACCTGACCTATGTTTTCAGGTGCACACACATTTTGGTCACTTGCCCAAAATTTGCACAGGTAAAAAAAATTGTGCCCAGTGCTCAAAAAAATTAGAGGGAACATTGCTAGCCACTGTCATAAAATTTGCATAAACTGGATTATTTGGCAGTTTGTTTCTGGTATAGTCACTTAGGGGCAGATATGTGGCAGAGTTAGCCTGAAAAGTCATTAGGTTGCCCTTCAAGTTCAGAGAATTAGAAATTGCTCAATTTTCAAAGCTAAATTATATGACAAGGGGCAATATAAGCTACGAAAGTGTATTGCAATGTTGTTCCATTATGCATAACTAAACATTATATATAAAAGAGGTTTACGGTCTAGTGGTAGGAGAGGGGGATACTATAGAGACCCCTATCTCCCTGTCTGTTTTAACTGAACGGGTATGAGACCCTTCAAATGAAACAGGGTACTCCCCTCTAAGGTGACCACGTGTCCCGTATTGCCCAGGACAGTCCCGCATTTTAAAGGTCTGTCCCGGGTACATCCATTCATTGTCCTGGACTGACTGACTGAAACTGACAGCACTGACATGACGCGGATTGACTCACTCTCACTGACTAAGACTCTAGGGCGGCTTGTTGCCGGCTTCCTGCAGCGCAGATAGTGAGACTGGTGAGACTCCTCCTAGACTCTAGACATCATCCCAGGGGGCAGGGGCCCAGACTCCAGACCAGAGGCGCCGCCAGTGGCCAACTGGCCAGTAGATTGAGGGAGCCGCTTCCGGAATCCGGATATGAATTTATTTGTAATATATGCACAATTCCCCCGGCCCACCCGCCACCCCCTCTGGCTGCTGTCTAGTCTAGCTCTTGCCTCTACTATATAATGCGATCGCTGCGTGGACTGGACCTGGCCCGTGGACGTTAGTGGAGTCGAGACCGGTGGAGTGCTGTTGCTGTGCCTGACAGTTGGACTGGAGCCAAGTCGACGAGGAGCAGCAGGAGAGCGTGCAGTGCAGTCAGACTGTCAGCGACATTTATCGCCATTCGGGGCTTTCGCCAGTGTGAATGTAACTATGTTTATGTTGTATGTATATATATAAAATTAACCTGTACTCTGGTAACGATGTTTATTATCTAACTCTGTAATTCTGATTTGTTTTACGTTTACAAATAACATTCTAATTATTACTTTCTTTTATTTATTCAATTACTTTAATTATTAATTGTGGTAAATAGTTTACTATATTGCATCATTCTACAACCGCTGAAACAAAAGAAAGCAATGTTAGTGTTAACAAAAATATACATCATTTGATCGGATATTTACTGTCAAATTGTATTTTTTGCTTTTATTTAAGATGTATTTTGTCACAACAAATGAAACGTTTACGATTTGGTTTTTAACGATTGAACATATCTAGGAAGATGTTTACTTAGCAGCCTTTGTTTTATTGCAGTTATCTCATATGTTGTAACAAATATTAATCATAATTATACTGCAATGATTGGAGTCAATATATAGCAAAACATTATAGGATTTGACCATTAGACTCTAATGATCAAATCCTATAATGTTTTGCTATATATTTTGTTGTGACAAAATACATCTTAAATAAAAGCAGAAAATACAATTTGACAGTAAATATCTGATCAAATGATGTATATTTTTGTTAACACTAACATTGCTTCCTTTTGTTTCAGCGGTTGTAGAATGATTAGAGTTTTACATTTTTTTATTATTCTAAATATTTTTTATATAAAATAAAAAAACACCCTTTCATGGCTCCTGCAATTGATAGATGGCTCCTAAATATTTTGCTGGCACCTAATATTATTATAAAGTGTAAACATCCGATATATATAAGGGATTTTTTTTAGAGAAAAAACAGAATTTATGCTTACCTGATAAATTTCTTTCTCTTGTGATGTATCGAGTCCACGGATTCATCCATACTTGTGGGATATTCTCCTTCCTAACAGGAAGTGGCAAAGAGAGCACCCACAGCAGAGCTGTCTATATAGCTTCTCCCTTAGCTCCGCCCCCCCAGTCATTCGACCAAAGGCTAGGAAGAAAAAGGAGAAACTATAGGGTGCAGTGGTGACTGAAGTTTTTCAAATAAAAATATACTACCTGTCTTAAACAGACAGGGCGGGCCGTGGACTCGATACATCACAAGAGAAAGAAATTTATCAGGTAAGCATAAATTCTGTTTTCTCTTGTAAGATGTATCGAGCTTTAGGTCACGGATGAAGGGAGGGACAAGACAGGTACCTTAAACGGAAGGCACCACTGCTTGTAGAACCTTTCTCCCAAAAATAGCCTCTGAAGAAGCAAAAGTATCGAATTTGTAAAATTTGGAAAAAGTATGAAGCGAAGACCAAGTCGCCGACTTACAAATCTGTTCAACAGAAGCCTCATTTTTAAAAGCCCATGTGGAAGCCACTGCTCTAGTAGAATGAGCAGTAATTCTTTCAGGAGGCTGCTGGCCAGCAGTCTCATAGGCCAAACGGATGATACTTTTCAGCCAAAAGGAAAGAGAGGTAGTGGTCGCCTTCTGACCTCTCCTCTTACCAGAATAGATAACAAACAAAGAAGTTGTTTGTCTGAAATCCTTAGTTGCTTGTAAATAGAACTTTAAAGCACGAACCACATCAAGATTGTGTAACAGACGTTCCTTCTTCGACGAAGGATTAGGACACAGAGAAGGAACAACAATTTCCTGGTTAATATTCTTATTAGATACCACCTTAGGAAGAAAACCGGGTTTGGTACGCAAAACTACCTTATCTGCATTGAACACCAGGTAAGGTGAATCACACTGTAAAGCAGATAACTCCGAAACTCTTTGAGCAGAAGAGATAGCTACCAAAAACAAAACTTTCAAAGATAACAGTTTAATATCTAGTCTCTGAATACAGCTTACCCTTCCCTCATGGGGATATTAAAAGTCTTTTCTAGCATTATCACAGCCTTGTCTAGAAATAAATGACTGAACATACCTCATTGCAGCCTAACCTGCAAACCGTTCCCCCCAACTGAAGTTTTCTTGTACTCCTCAGTCCTTTGTGGGAACAGCAGTGGATTTTAGTTACAACATGCTAAAATCATCTTCCTCCCTGCAGAACTCTTCATCTCCTTTCTGCTAGAGAGCAAATAGTACACACCGGTACCATTTAAAATAACAAACTTTTGCTTGTAGATAATAAAAACTACAATTTTAACACCTCATTCACTTTACCCTTCCGATTGCTTAGAACCGGCAAAGAGAATGATTGGGGGGTGGAGCTAGAGGGGGAGCTATATGGACAGCTCTGCTGTGTGCTCTCTTTGCCACTTCCTGCTGGGAAGGAGAATATTCCACAAGTAAAGGATGAATCCGTGGACTGGATACACCTTACAAGAGAAATGAAGATTTTTCAAATTCTCAGATCTTGAAATAAACCCTGCTGATTAATTAAGACGAACCCAGCTACATATCTTTCCCTAATTGGCTTTAACTGATTATAAAAGGAAAACACTGTATTTCATACTAACATTATGAGTGTGGCTAGCCTTCTTGACTGCAGACTAAAGCCCAGATTGGCTCCTCCAAATCAGTCAAGCAGTGGGAGGAGTTTGTCTACTGAAAATTAATTGCAGTAAAAAGGATGTTAACAAGTTGTAAAAACGTGTAGACTTGGCTGATTTGCCTTTCTATAGCAACACAACAGAAATGTATTGTTATTACAAGTTATGTGTATTGTCCCATTAAAGGCACATTATACACTAGATTTTTCTATGCATAAAAAGTTTTGTAGATGATCCATTTATATAGCCTATACAGGTTTTTTTTTAAAATAAAAAATGTATAGTTTTGCTTATTTTTAAATTAAATTGCACTGATTTTCAGACTCCTAACCAAGCCCACATTTTTAGAAGAATACTGATGTATACCTACTCCAGCTTGCTCCTGTTTGTGTAAAGAGTCGTTTTATATTCAGAGGACGGGGAAGTGTCTTCTCTTTTTGGTATACAACCTCTTTCAGTCAGTGTTCTAGCTAATCTTTTCAACAGTGCTAAACTGGGAGCTTCTAAGTAAGTTTTTAAAAGGTTTTATGCTGTATTTTTAAATCAGTATCTGTGCATATTCTTCTTTATAGTAATGTCTATTATATGCAGTTAAATGAAAATTGGTGTATACTGTCCCTTTAATCAGACAATAGGCTGCACTGCTAGTGACCTATTGGCTGTGCATTAAAAAATCAGTTGTGAAAAAAGCTGGCAAAACAATATGCACAGTCACTGTTAAGGTGCAAATTACAGACTGAGATGAGAATTCACACTGTCAAGACAAGAGAGTTGCAAAGAATGAAATGGTGTTGTACACAGTAGCAGGGTAAGAAATCTATCATTTACAAAGAATAATCAGGGGAGAGCGCGAACGCAGTCCCCCACTACCACAAATTATGCAGTCAAGTTCCCACATTTGGGGAAATCGCAAGGGTCAGCACACCCGGAGTGCAATGGATGAGCCTCACCCTGGGAGAACCACCTTCATGATCATGGTATCTCCCCTGCCAGGTAAGTATGAGTTGTAGTGACAATCCAGCGGGTCGCTGCTCCAGCGCTACTTGCTAAACATAAGGGAGCTCCTTTTCTTCCGCATATAGTTGACCAGAGGGATAAGTACATTCCAATGCTTCCTCCTCTAAATTGGCACAAACAAACCCTTTGAATCTTTCACTATGAAAAAAGAAAAAAAAACAAGAACCAGTACTCCCAGAATACACTGCAGCAAACATATTTGCATGTGATGATGTCACAAAGGCTGCCTGCTGTTTCTTCACAAGCATTATCACCCGTCTCATTGGTGTAAAAGAACTGAGCCGAACAGACATCTCACAGAGTATCACTGCCATTACAGCTGCACAACATCAGCTTCAGCACTCTGGTGACACAGATGGCATTTAGGTAACTTAGCATTTGTTATCAAGCCCTCTGTAAGTAACACAGTTTCTATGTCACAAGCAACTGAACCAGGTGTAAGAACGATTCTCAGTCCAATAGTTTAGACACCTTGAGAGATTGTCCTACGTCTAATACTTTGCTCCTCAGAGGGGATTTATTTTATTTTTGTTTTCCTAATTTCCAAACACAGAACTTTTTGTCAATCAAAGGGACAATAAAGTCTAAAACAATGTCTAACTATTCAGATAGAACATGCAATTGTACACAACTTTCCAATTTACTTGATATCTAATTTACTTTGTTCTCTTCATATACTTTGTTAAAAAGCATACCTAGGTAGGCTCAGGAGCAGCAATGCACTGGTGGCAGCTAGCTGCTGACTGGTGGCTGCACATATATTACTCTTGTCATTGGCTCACCAGAATGAAGCAAATTTGATAACAGAAGTCATTTGGAAAGGTGTTTAGAACGGTATGACAGAGAAATGTGCAGTTTGTCTCCTTTATTTATTTATAGTTAAAGGGACAGTCTATGCTAAAATTGTTATTGTTTAAAAAGATAGATAATGCCTTTGCTACCCATTCCCCAGCTGTGCACAACCAACACTGTTAGATTAATATACTTTATTTTTTTCCCTTTATTATTATTAAAAAAAGAGAAATACACAAAGAATCGTTAATACAATGTCTCATATGATTATTACAATTAGGCAATACTCCTATAGTTGTCTATATATTCGGTCTACCTTCAATATTATTATTGATTTGGGGGTCATTTTGTCTACAATCAACACCGGACAAAAACATCTTTAACAGTGTCAAATCCTATGGCAACTATCAACAAATGTATCCTTTTAGGACTTATATATCAATCCCACAGAGATAAGATTGGGCCAGATAAGGGAATAGTTAATTAAGTTATATAAAGCACAGTGGTAAACATTTCATATATCTAGATTAATATACTTTATAACCTTTAAACCTCTGAATTTCTGCCAGTTTCAAGGGCTCTATTGACAGCCTCTTAATCACATGCTTTTGTATTTGCTTTTAACAACAGGAGACTGCTAGTTCATGTGGGCTATATAGATAAGAATGTGTTCACGCCCGAGGAGCTATTTAAGATTTAGCACAACACAGCACTAATTGCAAGTCAATAGATAATAAATAAAAAGCCATGTGATCAGGGGGCTGTCATAAGAGGCTTAGATACAAGGTAATCACAGAAGTAAAAAGTATAGTAATAGAACTGTGCTGGTTATGCAAAACTGGGGAATTGGTAATAAAGGGATTATCTATCTTTTAAAACAATAAAAACTCTATTGTAGACTGTCACTTTAAGTTTAAATGTAAAGCTCCGCTACTCTAACACCGGATAAACTCTTCCTTGTGTGCTAATAGACAATGTGATTATGTATGGTTGATGACAAAATTTCAATGTTGTCCTGTGTATGTCCATGCAAAATAGAATAGTATATCATGGATGTTAAGGGATTAATATAGGAAACAGCTAAGTAAACTATCTTTTACAATGAAAAATCAGGGGAAAGCGCGAACGCAGTCCCCCACTACCACAAATAATGCAGTCGAGTTTCCTGCATTTGGGGAAATTGCAGGGGTCAGCACATCCGGAGTGCAATGGATGAGCCTCGCCCTGGGAGAACCACCTTTTTTTTTTTTTTTTTTAATAAAATACATTTATTTATGAAACGTATAAAAGCAACAACAAAAAAAACCCATCAAACAAAAAACCATCTCACACTATATCATTTTACAAATTTCAGAAGTTGTATAAATTTAAACAGGCATGAAGAGAGAAAACAAGAAACTTTGCTATTTATCTATTATGATGGTTGTAGAGTACTTTGTAGATACCTTTTGCCTTACTTAGGGTCTCTTTACTGAGTAGATATATATTGTCCATATGAAGCCTATTCCTGGCCTGTAACAGTGCATCCTTAACACATGTGATTGCCTGCCAGCATATTGTCCATTTAGCAGCATCTAATTCTTGTCTCTTAATCCCATGTATTACATTTTTAACATTAATAGTGTCCAGACCAAATGTCTTTAGCCACGGGAGGCTTTTTTTCCATACTCTCTGTGCGTAAGAACATTCCCACAGTGTATGTAAGGAGGTTTCTGCTCTCTGACACTGTTCCCGAACACATTTAGAGCTGTTTCCTATGTATCTTTGTATCAGTTTTGCTCTCAGTGGTAGCACATCATGCGCTGCTTTCCATATTAAATCTTTATGTTTGTTTGTTAGTTTAGGGTGCTGAATCATCCTCCAGGATTCTTTGATTTCTGTTTCTGAGAGACCTGTTATTTTAATCATATCATTACTCTGTATGCTGTGCTCTATTTTTTTCCTATTGATATTTTCTAAAGGAATAGTATTTATTCGGTATTTTTTGACAAATGCTTCAAACTTAGAGTACTACCATGGCGGTGTTTCTGCGTGGGGCAGAGTATTATGTATCTTTTTGTGCCATCTTCTACATATGAAAAACCAAACCCAGAAAGCAACAAAAAAGGATGCTTTGTTGCTCTCTTCCCTAGGTTTCATGTACACTTTTATGGTGTAGTCCACAAAAATGGCTGCAAATTTCATTTCTATATCTGGGGCTTCCCCCCCCCCCCCCCCCCCCTCTATTACACGGTAGGGCCATTGTAGACCTTTTGACATATTCCATCCTTGCGCCCCAAATGAAACAGAAAATCTCTCTTTTGATTTTAATTAGGCTGCTCTAACAATTGGGAATATTCTTGCCAAATACATTAAAACTCCCATTACTTCACATTTAACTATTAAGATCTTTCCGGCCATTGTTAGCTTTCGAATTTTCCATTTTTCTATTTTTTGGCATGCCCTCTCTGTCCTTTCCATCTAGTTAACACTACCCATGTCCTTTCCAAATTTAACTCCTATAATTTTTATAATAATTTTTATAATTTTTATATTGTCAGTCCAAAACCTGTTTTTGGTTCCCTCCAGTTCAAATAAATAAATTCGCTTTTCTCCACATTGATTTTAGCAGCTGCTGCTTTAGAAAATTGATTTGCATACCAAAACACTTTTGTAATAGAACTATTATTTGCAAAGTACAGTGTAATATCATCCATGTACAGACTTATTTTTGTTGTTTGTTACTTCCAGGTGCAGTTATTCCATTGATTCTTGGTTCTTTCCTTATGGTTGCTGCAAGAGGTTCCATTGCTAGGACAAAAAGGAGGGGGGACAGGGGGCATCCCTGTCTCACTCCACTATTCACTGCAATCCTGTCTGTTAGAAAACTATTCATTAAAACTCTGCTGAAAAAATCCCTGTAGAGAGTCTGAATCCATCTCCGGATGTTTGGGCCAAAGTTAATTTTTTCCAGAACTTTGAAAAGATAGTCGTGACTTAGTCTGTCAAAAGCTTTCTCTTGGTCTAAGCTCATTAGTGCTAGGGGGACACATCCCTCCTTGCAATATTCTAATATGTCCCTGATTAAGACAAGGTTTCTCTGAAGTGGATCTGCCCGGTATTCCGCATGTCTGATCTGGGTGTGTGACTGTTTTGATTACCTGCTGGATGCGGTATAAAAAAACATAATTTATGCTTACCTGATAAATTTATTTCTCTTGTAGTGTATCCAGTCCACGGATCATCCATTACTTATGGAATATATTCTCCTTCCCAACAGGAAGTTGCAAGAGTCCACCCACAGCAAAGCTGCTATATAGCTCCTCCCCTAACTGCCATATTCAGTCATTCGACCGAAAACATGCAGAGAAAGGAAAAAACCATAGGGTGAGGTGACTGTAGTTCAAATGAAAAAATTACCTGCCTTAAAGTGACAGGGCGGGCCGTGGACTGGATACACTACAAGAGAAATAAATTTATCAGGTAAGCATAAATTATGTTTTCTCTTGTTAAGTGTATCCAGTCCACGGATCATCCATTACTTATGGAATACCAATACCAAAGCTAAAGTACACGGATGATGGGAGGGACAAAGCAGGTACTTAAACGGAAGTTACAACTGCCTGTAAAAAACCCTTTCTCCCAAAAATAGCCTCCGAAGAAGCAAGGTATCAAATTTGTTAAATTTGAAAAAGTATGAAGCGCAGACCAAGACTCCGTCTTGTAAATCTGTTCAACAGAAGCCACATTTAAAAAAGGCCCAAGTGAAAACCACAGCTCTAGTAGAATGAGCAGTAATCCCTTCAGGAGGCTGCTGTCCAGCAGTCTCATAAGCTAAATGAATTATGCTTTTTAACCAAAAAGACAGAGAGGCTGCTGAAGTCTTTTGACCTCTCCTCTGTCCAGAATAGACAACAAACAAGGTGAACGTTTGATGAAAACTGTAGTAGCTTGGAAGTAAAACTTTAAAGCACAAACCACGTCCAATATTGTGTAATAGACGTTCCTTCTTTGAGGAAGGATTAGGATACAAGCATGGAACAACTATCTCTTGAGTGATGTTCTTGTTAGATACCACCTTAGGAAAAACCCCAGGTTGGTACGCAGGACTACCTTATCCGTACGAAGGACCAGATAAGGAGAATCACATTGTAACACAGATAACTTGGAGACTCTACGAGTCGAGGAAATAGCTACCCAAAAGGAACTTTCCAAGATAAAGATTAATATCTATGGAACAAAAAAGGTTCAAACGGAACTTCTTGAAGAACCTTAAGAACCAGGTTTAAGCTCCATGGCGGAGCAACAGTTTTAAACACAGGCTTGGATCTAACCAAAGCCTGACCAAATGCCTGAACGTCTAGAATACCTGCCAGACGCTTGTGCAAAAAAATAGACAGAGTAAAAATCTGTCCCTTTTAAGGAATTAGTTGACAACCCTTTTCTCAAAAACATCTTGGAGAAAAGATAATATCCTGGAAATCCAGACTTTACTCCATGAGTAACCCTTGGATTCATAACAATCAGATATTTACACCATATCTACGTTCAATTTTCCTAGAGACAGGCTTTCATGTCTGTATTAAGGTATCAATGACTGACTCGGAGAAGCCATGCTTTGATAACATCAAGCGTTCAGTCTCCAGGCAGTCCATCTCAGATTGATTCTATGTAGATGGTTGAAAGGACCCTGAGGTAGAGGGACCTGTCTCAGAAGCAGAGACCGTGATGGAAAGGATGACATGTCCACCAGATCTGCATACCAGGTCCTGCGTGGCTACGCAGGCGCTGTCAAAAACACCAAAGCCCTCTCCTGCTTGGTCTTGACCTCCGGAGGAAATCCCACTCCCCCGGAAGAAAAGTCTGACGACTTAGAAAATCCACCTCCCAGTTCTCAACACCTGGGATATGGATAGCTGATAGACAAGAGTGAGTCTCTGTCCAGTGAATTATTGTAAGACTTCTAACATCGCTAGGGAACCTCTGTCCCCCTTGATGGCTGATGTAAGCCACAGTCGTGTATATTGTCCGACTGAGTATGATGTACCTCAGAGTTGCTAACTGAGGCCAAGTCTGAAGAGCATGGAATATCACTCCCAGTTCCAGAATATTTATTAGAAGGAGGGTCTCCTCCTAAGTCCACTATCCCTGAGCCTTCAGGGAGTACCAGACTGCATCCCAACCTAAAAGGCTGGCATCTATTGTAACAATTGTCCCATCTGACCTGCGGAAGGTCATACCCTTGGACAGATGGACCCGACATAGTCACCAGAGAAGAGAATCTCTGGTCTCTTGGTCCAGGTTTAACAGGGGGACAAATCTGTGTAATCCCCGGTCCTCTGACTGAGCATGCATAGTTGCAGCGGTCTGAAAAGTAGACGTGCAAACGGTACTATGTCCCTTGCCGCTACCATTAAGCCGATTTCATTCATGTACTGAGCCACCGAAGGGCGCGGATGGGATGAAAAACACGGCAGAAATTTAGAAACTTTGACAACCTGGACTCCGTCAGGTAAATTTTCATTTCTACAGAATCTATCAGAGTCCCTAGGAGGGAAACCCTTGAGATTGGGGATAGAGAACTCTTTCCTTGTTCACTTTCCACCCATGTGATCTCAGAAATGCCAGTACTACGTCCGTATGAGACTTGGCAATTTGGATGTTTGACGCCTGTATCAGGATGTCGTCTAAATAAGGGGCCACTTCTATACCCCGCGGCCTAAGGACCGCCAAAGCGACCCCAGAACCTCCATAAAGATTCTTGGGGCTGTAGATATCCCAAAGGAAAGAGCTACAAACTGGTAATGCCTGTCTAGAAAGGCAAACCTGAAAAACGATGGTGATCTTTATGCATCACAATATGAGGATAAGCATCCTTCAAATCCATTGTAGTCCTCTATTGACTCTCCTGGATCATAGTTAAGATGGTACGAATAGTTTCCATCTTAAATGACGGAATTCTGAGGAATTTGTTTAAGATCTTTAGATCCAAAATAGGTCTGAAGGTTCCCTCTCCTTGGGAACCACAAAAAGATTTGAGTAAAAACTCTGTCCCTGTTCCTCTCTTGGAACTGGATGGATCTCGTACACAATGTAAGAATGCCTCCTTCTTTATCTGGTTTGCAGATAATTGTGAAAGGCGAAATCTCCCCTTTTTTTGGGGGGCGTTCCTACATGCTGCCTTAGAGGCAGCAGCAGGCTCCTTGGCCTGCTTATCTTTGTTCCAGGTCCGATTGTCTCCAGACCGCCTTGGACTGAGCAAAAATTCCCTCTTGTTTTGCCTTAGAGGAAGTGGATGCCACACCTGCCCTGAAGTTTTAAAAGGCACGAAAATTAGACCCTTTTTTGGCCCTTGATTTGGACCTATCCGGAGGAAGGGCATGACCTTTTCCTCCAGTGATATAAGCAATAATCTCCTTCAAACCAGGCCCGAATAGGGTCTGCCCCTTGAAGGGAAGTTAAGTAGCTTATTTATTAAAGTCACGACAGCTGACCATGATATAAGCCATAGCGCTCTGCGCGCCAGTATAGTAAAAAACAGAATTCTTAGCCGTTAGTCTAGTCAAATGAACAAAGGCATCAGAAAACAAAGGAATTGGCTAGCATAAGCTTGTCAAATATATTCATCCAATGGAGTCGCTAACTGTAAAGCCTCATCAAGAGACTCAACCCAGAACGCCGCAGCAGCAGTGACAGAAGCAATGTATGCAAGGGGCTGCAGGATAAAACCCTGTTGAATAAACATTTTTTATCCATTGGATCTAAAAGCACAACTGTCCTCGCCAAAGGTAGTGGTACGCTTAGCTAGAGTAGAAACTCTTCTCTCCACCTTAGGAACTGTCTGCCAGAAGTCCTGTGTGGCGGTAACTATTAGAAAACATTCTTCTAAAAAATAGGAGGGGAAGAGAACGGCACACCTGGTCTATCCCATTCCTTATTAAAAAATTTTTAGTAAACCTCTTTAGGTATTGAAAAACATCAGTACACACCGGCACTGCATATTATTTATCCAGTCTACACAATTTCTCTGGCCCTGCGATTGTACACATTCATTCAGAGCAGCCAAAGCCTCCCTGAGCAACAAGTGGAGGTTCTCAAGCATAAATTTTAAATGTAGAAATATCAGAATCAGGTTAAATCATCTTCCCTGAGTCAAAAAAATCACCCACAGACTAAGCATATTTGTGAGGTAGTATCATACATGGTTCTTAAAGCGTCTGTATGCTCTGTATCTACCCCCAGAGCTATCTGCTTTCCTTTAATTTCAGGTAGTCTGACTAATACTGCTGCCAGAGTATTATTCACCACCTTTGCCATGTCTTGTAAAATAAACGCTATGGGCGCCCTTGATGTACTTGGCGCCATTTGAGCGTGAGTCCCTGAAGCGGGAGTCGAAGGGTCTGACACGTGGGGAGAGTTAGTCGGCATAACTTTCCCCTCGACAGAATCCCCTGGTAAAATAGACGCTATGGGAGCCCTTGATGTACTTGGCGCCATTTGAGCGTGAGTCCCTAAAGCGGGAGTCAAAAGATCTGACACGTGGGGAGAGTTAGTCGGCATAACTACCCCCACGACAGAATCCTCTGGTGATAATGTTTTTAAAGACAACAAATGATCTTTATTGTTTAACATGAAATCAGTACATCTGGTACAGATTCTAAGATGGGGTTCCACCATGGTTTTAAAACATAATGAACACAGAGCTTCCTCTATGTCAGACATGTTAGAACAGACTAATAATGAGACTAGTAAGCTTGGAAAAGACTTAAAATCAAGTTAACAAGCAAATATATAAAACGTTACTGTGCCTTTAAGAGAAACAAATTTTGTCAAAATTTGAAAAACAGTGAAAAAAGGCAGTAAAACAAACGAAATTTTTACAGTACATGTAATAAGGTAACAGAGCATTGCACCCACTTGCAAATGGATGATTAACCCCTTAATGCAAAAAACAGATAAAAAAAACGACATAGACGTTTTTAAAAACAGACACAACAAAACTGCCACAGCAGAGCTGTGGATTACCTTCCCTATAAACGATTTTGGAAGTCTTTTTAGCCCTTTAGAAATGTCCTGTAGTATTCATGGGACTGCTGAGGGAATCTGGATGATTCATTTTGTAATTTTAACTGCGCAAAAAAGCGCTAAATTAGGCCCCTCCCACTCATATTACAACAGTGGGAAGCTTCAGTTAACTGTTTCTATGCAAAATTTAAGCCAGCCATGTGGAAAAACTTAGGCCCCAATAAGTTTTATCACCAAACATATGTTAAAAAACGGTTAAACATGCCAGCAAACGTTTTAAAACACACTTTTACAAGAGTATGTATCTCTATTAATAAGCCTGATACCAGTTGCTTTTACTGCATTTAAGGCTATACCAACATTACAGTGTTATCACCAATGTACGTTAAAAAACGATTAAACATGCCAGCAAACGTTTTAAAACACATTTTTATAAGAGTATGTATCTCTATTAATAAGCCTGATACCAGTCGCTATCGCTGCATTTAAGGCTTTACTTACATTACTTCGGTATCAGCAGTATTTTCTTAGTCAATTCCATTCCTAGAAAAATATTTTACTGCACATACCTTATCTGCAGGAAAACCTGCACGCCATTCCCCCTCTGAAGTACCTCACTCCTCAGAATGTGTGAGAACAGCAAATGGATCTTAGTTACGTCTGCTAAGATCATAGAAAAACGCAGGCAGATTCTTCTTCCAAATACTGCCTGAGATAAACAGCACACTCCGGTGCCATTTAAAAATAACAAACTTTTGATTGAAGAATAAACTAAGTATAAAGCACCACAGACTCTCACGACCTCCTATCTATGTTGAGGCTTGCAAGAGAATGACTGAATATGGCAGTTAGGGGAGGAGCTATATAGCAGCTTTGCTGTGGGTGGACTCTTGCAACTTCCTGTTGGGAAGGAGAATAGATTCCATAAGTAATGGATGATCCGTGGACTGGATACACTTAACAAGAGAAATTACTTTTGTCAGGATTTAATAGTCCGTGTTCAGAAAAGTTATTGGCCTCCAATTTTTTAACTGGTGTTTACAACCCTTGTTTTTGTAGATTAGTACAATCTAGCCCTCATACATTGTTTTTGTTAACAATCCTCTTTCCAGCGCTTCCTGATATATCTTTTAAATCTTCTTTTAGTAGTTCCCAAACGACAGAATAGAATTATTTTGATAGTCCGTCAGAACCCGGGCTTTTATTACAGTGCAGCTTTCCAATAGCTAATTCCATTTCTTTAAAGGGACATAATACTCATATGCTAATCACTTGAAACTGATGCAGTATAACTGTAAAAAGCTGACAGGGAAATGTCACCTGAGCATCTCTATATAAAAAAGGAAGATATTTTACCTCACAATCTCCTCAGCTCAGCAGAGTAAGTTCTGTGTGAAAAGTTATACTCAGCTGTTCCCAGCTGCAGGTAAAAATAAAAAACAAATATGAAGAAATGAACAGCAGCCAATCAGCATCAGCAGTGCTGAGGTCATGAACTCTTACTGTGATCTCATGAGATTTGACTTAACTCTCATGAGATTTCATAGTAAGCTTCCTTTACCTGATTGGTGAAATAATATGAGAGTTCACGAGGCTCATCCTTTCAGCTGTCCCAGGACAGACACACTAAAATACTGCTTAGAAATCCTTTACAATGGGAGGTGGCTACTGAGGACCTTTTGAGGTAAAATATCTTTCTTTTTTACATAGAGATGTTCAGGAGATATTTTCTAGTCAGCTTTTTACAGCTATGCTGCATCACTTTCAAGTGTTTAAACATTTGGGTATTATGACCCTTTAATAGAAATAGGTTCTTCTAGATTCCGTTGTTGTTCTTTATCTAACTCATTTTGGCTCGCTGCACAAAAGTCCTCTATGTGTGTGTCTGATGTGTCTTGAGGCTTGTATAAGTTCTCATAGTACAGTCTAGTTACCTCAAGCATTTCACTTGTGTCCTCTACCAGAATCCCATCTGAATTTTCCATTTTTGTGAACAGTGTTTTCTTTTTCCCAACTCTCTCAAAAAAGAACCTTGTACATTTCTCATCTTCCTCCTACTTTGAAAAATTATCTTTTTGCCTTTTCCTTCTCCAGCCACTTTTAATTTATATTCCTCAATTTCCTTGCCCACATCCCAGCCAGCTTGTTGTAGGTTAGATAAACCTTGAAGTTTGCGAAGCCATCTATCACAGGCTTTTTTTGCACTGCTTGTTATCCATTTACATTGCTGAATGAAAAAGGTTTTCGTTCTCTTTTTTTATTTCTTCCCACCACTCACTTTTGCTGCTGAAGTTATCCTGAAGTGTCTTCCATTTTTCATATTGTTTTCTGTATTTTTCCTGTATTTGGGGGTTGAGTAACACAGTGTTATTTATTTTCCATGTCCCTTTGCCTTTGTTTACTGTCAGTGGCACTTTGATCACAGCATGCAGTTTCCTGTGATCTGTGAACCATGCTAATTTCAAGTCTGATTTCTCTACATTTATCCTTTGAAACTAGTATATAGTCAATCCGTGACTTTCTGTTCCCTGTATTATTGCTCCAAGTGTACCCTTCTGCATCTGGGTGCATCTTTCTAAAAGCATCTGTTAAAGACAGATCTTCCATTAGTTTCATGAGAGTAGTAGAGCTTTTGTCCAATGTTTTATTGTCCGGTGTACCACTTTGTCTGTCCTTTAGGTCATATATGCAGTTTAGATCTCCTGCCACAATTACATTGGTTCTTCCTGCAACATATAGTCTCAAAGTCTTTAACAGCTCTGTTCTGGAGTGAACTTCTGGGGCTGCATATACATTTATCATGTGGATTTTACTTCCCCTGTATTCTACAGTTACTCCCATAAGTCGCCCTGGTATAATCTCATCTATGCCTTTAATAGAGAACTCGTTTTTAAAGAGTATCCCAATACCTGCTGTTCTATTCTCATTGCAGCCTGACCAGCAAGATGGTCCTTGTTTCCAAAGATTTCTGTAGCTTTTGTAATCTCGGGAGTGTGTAATGCCGCATTCCTGTAAGAAAATCACATCACAATCAGAGCTTTTACAGTCCTCCATTATAGCACAGCACTTCACCTTCTGGTTCATTCCTCTTACATTAACTGTCTGTATAGATAAGGACATTGGCCCCTATTTATCAAGGGCTGGCAGACCTGATCCGACACTGCGGATCAGTTCTGCCAGACCTCGCTGAATACGTCGAGCAATACGCTGGCCGTATTCAGCATTGCACCAGCAGCTCATAAGAGCTGCTGGTGCAACGCCGCCCCCTGCAGACTCGCGGCCAATCGGCCGCCAGCAGGGGGTGTCAATCAACCCGATCGTACTCGATCGGGTTGATTTCCGGCGATGTGTGTCTGCCTGCTCAGAGCAGGCGGACAGGTTATGGAGCAGTGGTCTTCATGACCGCTGCTTCATAACTGCTGTTTCTGGCGAGCCTGTAGGCTCGCCTGAAACACGGGGCATCAAGCTCTATACGGAGCTTGATACATATGCCCCATTGTGTAAATCTTGTGGGTCTTTTGACCCTGCTTAGATTAGCTTTTTTTTTCCTCCCAGCACTTTTCCTTCTCCCGGTCACCAAATGGCCTAATTTGGTGCATGTCTCATTCCCCTCCTCCTCCTCTCTCTTTTCTTTTGGAAGTTTTTGATTCAAACTCCATTTCCTTCTCTTCATCATCACTGGGAATTTCCTCTGCTTCGCCTTCACTGGAGAATTCTGCAAACATTTCTTCACTGTTATTTCTCCATGCAAGCTGTGTTGTTTTTTGCCTGGATCCCTGTGGTAATTCACTGTCTCCCCCTGACAGGCAGGCTGGTTCACTTTCAAAGTTATCAGGAGTTAAATCATTTTCATCACTAGCCTCTTTGGTTTGGCTGCTGGGGTCTGGTTTTTTCCCCCTTGTCTTTTGTAAACACTGTACTGTCTGCTGTCAGTTCACAAGCATTATCACCTGTCTCATTGTATGCAAAAGAACTGAGCCGAACAGATATGTCATAGAGTATCACTGCCATCAGGGGCAAAACTACAGGGGGTGCAGAGGTTGCAATTGCGACTGGTCCCCTAAGGGTGGGGGCCCAGCTTAAAAAAAAATAAAAACATTTTTTTACAATAAAAAACGTTGACCTGCCACTGCTTGCACTGATATGTGAGTGTGACATGATGCTTTACTAGTGTCTCTGACTACAGGGGTTAGTGTTTATGTTTTACCCATTGGTGTTTATGTGTGTGTGTGTGTGTGTGTGTATGTGACTGTGTGTGTATATTTATGTATGTGTGTGTGTGTATGTTTGTGGAACCAGCAAATTACAGACCTTGTTACTACAGCATGGCGGAGTGGGGGTTAAACAGTGTCAGTCTATACAGTACCACTATATACAGTATAGGGGGCTGGACCATGTCACAGACTACTGTGGTCACTTTGTAAAGTACTGGGGCGGGTAGGGTCAGGCCAGCCATCTCACCGACAGATTACAGACTGTGTCACTGACTCACTATATACAGAACTGGTGGGTTAAACAGTCTCACTATATACAGTAATAGGGGGTCAGACCATCTCACAGACTGTGGGCACAGAGTACCTCCTTTTGCAGACATGTAATCTGATTCATTTTTTTTTTCTGTGTTAAATGTAAAAAAAAACAAAAAACATATGTATCAAATTGGGGGGGGGGGGCTTCTTAGATTCTTGCACCTGGGCCCTCTGGCTTCTAGTTACGCCTCTGACTGCCATTATAGCTGCACAACATCAGCTTCAGCACTCCGGTGGCACAGATGGCATTTAAAGGGACAGTTTACCCAAAAAGTGTTCATTACCTGTCTGTATAGATAAGGACATTGTGTAAATCTTGTGGGTCTTTTGACGCTGCTTAGATTAGCTTTCTTTCCTCTCAGCACTTTTCCTTCTCCCGGTCACCAAATGGCCTAATTTGGTGCATGTCTCATTCCCCTCCTCCTCCTCTCTCTCTTTTCTTTTGGAAGTTTTTGATTCAAACTCCATTTCCTTCTCTTCATCATCACTGGGAATTTCCTCTGCTTCTCCTTCACTGGAGAATTCTGCAAACATTTCTTCACTGTTATTTCTCCATGCAAGCTGTGTTGTTTTTTTGCCTGGATCCCTGTGGTAATTCACCGTCTCCCCATGACAGGCAGGCTGATTCACTTTCAAAGTTATCATCATTAGCCTCTTTGGTTTGGCTGCTGGGGTCTGTTTTTTCCCCCTTGTCTTTTGTAAACACTGTACTGTCTGCTGTCAGTTCACAAGCATTATCACCTGTCTCATTGTATGCAAAAGAACGGAGCCGAACAGACATCTCACAGAGTATCACTGCCATTATAGCTGCACAACATCAGCTTCAGCACTCCGGTGGCACAGATGGCATTTAAAGGGACAGTTTACCCAAAAAGTGTTCAATTTTTAAACACAATAGCAGGAATAATTTCGTATAGTGGTGCTGAACATTCTGTTTTAATCATGCTCTGTATTTAGAAACATTTTTTTGAAATGTCTGTATACAATGCACTTTGCCTAAACCCCTTAGAAAATGTTCTGGCCGCACGGCCAGTTTGCTGTTACTCCCCCTTAGTGCATTGCGCATGTGCTGTCCTCTCCTAAAGCTTTTGCAACAAGCTGCCTGATAAGCTGTGCCTGACATTGTATAGCTGTTTACTTGCTCAGATGCCGTGGCTGCCCTGCATTGCCTGCTAAAAATTCCTATGTGTAATAAAAGTCAGAGCTT
Source organism: Bombina bombina (assembly GCF_027579735.1). Lineage (NCBI taxonomy): Eukaryota > Metazoa > Chordata > Amphibia > Anura > Bombinatoridae > Bombina > Bombina bombina. The sequence continues at coordinate 145,163,276 of NC_069500.1, read as the reverse complement.
TGACTGCAGACATCGGCTCTGTAAGATTTATGAGACTGAAAACGGCAGTAGAACGGCAAGACAAGCAGAGAGATCACTTCAGCTAAACTTCTCACAGCGTGTAGTGAGCATATCAGGAGGACTACGTACTTACAACAAAACAGATTCTCACTGCAGAAATACAGAGGTAAGAATTTCAGGTCAAATGATGTCTGTGTTGGCACAAGTACGTAGTCCTCCTGATATGCTCAATACACGCTGTGAGAAGTTTAGCTGAAGTGATCTCTCTGCTTGTCTTGCCTTTCTTCAGCCTGTCCCAGTCTCATCAATCTTACAGAGCCAATGTCTGCAGTCAAAGCTCTGACTTTTATTACAGATAGGAATTTTTAAAAATTATGTATTTTTACTGTTTAGCAAGGATTAGAGAGGATTTGTTGTGCAGGCAAATTTCTAATGCTCATTTGACATAGGAATTTGCATTTAGCATATGATTGGAGGTTGGGCGTGCTAGACTAAAGCACAGCTCAGCCCTTTCATGGGGGAGTGCCAGCACTGCGGATAATACTCACAGAAGCAGGAATAAAAAGCTAAAATTTGCTAAACATATAGTTAGCAAGTTTAACTATATATGTACTTTCCGAATAATTTATTTTCTGCATCCCAGGCATCTCAACAGGATGAAAGAGCAATCCTCAGTCCAATAATTTGGACATATACAACACTTGAAAGCACGTGGCCAGGAGGGATGCAGAGAATGAAACAATGTTGTTTACAGCAATAGGTTAAGAAAACTATCATTAACAAAGAATAATCAGGGGAAAGCGCGAACGCAGTCCCCCACTACCACAAATTATGCAGTCGAGTCTCCCACATTTGGGGAAATCGCAAGGGTCAACCCAACCGAAGTGCAATGGATGAGCCTCGCCCTGGGAGAACCACCTTCATGATCATGGTATCTCCCCTGCCAGGTAAGTATGAGTTGCAGTGACAATCGAGCAGACTGCTTCTCCAGCGCTACTTGCTAAACATAAGGGAGCTTCTATTCTTCCACGCACAGCTGACCGAGAGATAAATACATTCAAAAGCCTCCATGGTTAAGTGTCAGGCAAGCCCTCAGAATCTTTTATTATGACATAAAATCCTTTCGTTAATCAATGCCCATAAGAAAAGAAAAAATCCCAGAATACTTTGCTGCAAACGTATTTGCATGTGATGATATCACAAAGGCAGCCGATCCGCCTGCTGTTTCTTCTCAAGCATTTACACCCGTCTTTTTTCATGTGAAAGCAGCTGAGCCTAAGAGACCAGAGCCACCCTTGGCATTTGCTGGGCCATGGGCAAGACAACAACAAAACAAAGTAGAAAACTAAATAATAATATATTAATTTGCAAAGACACAAACCTTCTGATTAGGATTTTATTACAAAAAGCACAAATGCTTGATATAAATGTGTAATGAGGAAGTGCCAGGTAGTGTATAGCACTGTGAGAATGTGTCACAGACATACTAGATATAGCACCACAGTGAATTATCACAAGAAAAATGTGCCATAATAATTATTCCAGGTAAAGTGAACTATACCCAAGTATGATACAATAAAATGAGCCTGATAAGTTGGGTATGCAATGAAGTTACCTTCTAATGCAAGTTGCACAATATTAAAAAGTCATTAATAGCCAAAAATTTGCAGTGCTCGACAAATATGTTAAAAATGTATGAGCCGTATGTGTGTATATATATATATATATATATATATATATATATACACACACACATATACATATCTATATACACACACATATGCATATATATATATATATATATATATATATACACACACACACACACACACACACACATTTACACACACACACATATATATACATACATACAAAGTGGAGAAAAATCTAGCCCTAGGTGGAAGTTTACAAGGGATTTTTATTATTCCCAACTGGGAAACAACTAAGAAATACAAGGGGACAAACAAAGACACAAAAATACATTATGGCTGAGACAAGGTCAGAAATGGTGGATAAGATTAAACAGAGACAGAAATAGATATACACAGGAAACATAAAAACACGTATAGGGGTGGGGCTAAGAGACATAAGGACAGGCATAAAGATACGGCCAGGGAAAGAAATGGAGATATGTGCAGGAACAGGGATGAAAAACACAAAAGACAGAGAAAAACCATATATACACACAAATATATGTCATACAGACACCATGTAATTATAAGAGCATATGTGTATGTAGTGGGGCACGGGAATATACAGATACATACGGCTAGATTTAGAGTTGGGCGGTAGCCGTGAAAACCAGCGTTAGAGGCTCTGGTTTTTACCGCCCTCTGGTATTTGGAGCCAGTCATTAAAGGGTCTAACGCTCACTTTCCAGCCGCGACTTTTCCATACCGCAGATCCCCTTACGTCAATTGCGTATCCTATCTTTTCAATGGGATCTTTCTAACGCTGGTATTTAGAGTCGTGGCTGAAGTGAGCGTTAGAAATCTAACGACAAAACTCCAGCCGCAGAAAAAAGTCAGTAGTTAAGAGCTTTCTGGGCTGACGCCGGTTTATAAAGCTCTTAACTACTGTGCTCTAAAGTACACTAACACCCATAAACTACCTATGTACCCCTAAACCGAGGTCCCCCCACATCGCCGCCACTATATTTAAATTTTTTAACCCCTAATCTTCCGCTCCGTACACTGCCGCCAACTACGTTATCCCTATGTACCCCTAATCTGCTGCCCCTAACACCGCCGACCCCTATATTATATTTATTAACCCCTAATCTGCCCCCCACAACGTCGCCGCCAGCTACCTACAATAATTAACCCCTAATCTGCCGACTGGAGCTCACCGCTAGTATAATAAATGTATTAACCCCTAATCCGCCTGACTCCCGCCTCAATAACCCTATAATAAATAGTATTAACCCCTAATCTGCCCTCCCTAACATTGCCGACAGCTAACTTCAAGTATTAACCCCTAATCTGCTGACCGGAGCTCACTGATACTCTAATAAATGGATTATCCCCTAAAGCTAAGTCTAACCCTAACACTAACACCCCCCTAAGTTAAATATAATTTTTATCTAACGAAATAAATTAAGTCTTATTAAATAAATTATTCCTATTTAAATCTAAATACTTACCTGTAAAATAAATCCTAATATAACTACAATGTAAAATAAATCCTAATATAACTACAATATAAATTATAATTATATCTTAGCTATTTTAGGATTAATATTTATTTTACAGGCAACTTTGTAATTATTTTAACCAGGTACAATAGCTATTAAATAGTTAAGAACTATTTAATAGCTACCTAGTTAAAATAATTACAAAATTACCTGTAAAATAAATCCTAACCTAAGTTACAATTAAACCTAACACTACACTATCAATAAATTAAATAAACTACCTACAATTAAACCTAACACTACACTATCAATAAATAAATTAAATACAATTCCTACAAATAAATACAATTAAATAAACTAAGTTACAAAAAATAAAAAAATATTTACAAACATTAGAACAAAATTACAACAATTTTAAACTAATTACACCTACTCTAAGCCCCCTAATAAAATAACAAAGACCCCCAAAATAAAATAATGCCCTACCCTATTCTAAATTATAAAAGTTCAAAGCTCTTTTACCTTACCAGCCCTTAAAAGGGCCCTTTGCGGGGCATGCCCCAAAGAATTCAGCTCTTTTGCCTGTAAAAAAAAACATACAATACCCCCCCCCCAACATTACAACCCACCACCCACATACCCCTAATCTAACCCAAACCCCCCTTAAATAAACCTAACACTAAGCCCCTGAAGATCTTCCTACCTTGTCTTCACCATGCCAGGTATCACCGATCGTTCCAGGCTCCGAAATCTTCATCCAAGCCCAAGCGAGGGCTAGACATCCATCATCCGGCTGAAGTCTTCTATCAAGCGACGGCTGAAGAAGTCCAGAAGAGGCTCCAAAGTCTTCATCCTATCCGGGAAGAAGAGTAGATCCGGACCGGCAACCATCTTCTTCCAAGCGGCATCTTCTATCTTCATCCGATGACGACCGGCTCCATCTTGAAGACCTCCACCGCGGACCCATCTTCTTCTTCCGACGACTTCCCGACGAATGACGGTTCCTTTAAGGGACGTCATCCAAGATGGCGTCCCTCGAATTCCGATTGACTGATAGGATTCTATCAGCCAATCGGAATTAAGGTAGGAAAATTCTGATTGGCTGATGGAATCAGCCAATCAGAATCAAGTTCAATCCGATTGGCTGATCCGATCAGCCAATCAGATTGAGCTCGCATTCTATTGGCTGATCGGAACAGCCAATAGAATGCAAGCTCAATCTGATTGGCTGATTGAATCCCGGATAGGATGAAGACTTTGGAGCCTCTTTTGGACTTCTTCAGCCGTCGCTTGATAGAAGACTTCAGCCGGATGATGGATGTCTAGCCCCCGCTTGGGCTTGGATGAAGATTTCGGAGCCTGGAACGATCGGTGATACCTGGCATGGTGAAGACAAGGTAGGAAGATCTTCAGGGGCTTAGTGTTAGGTTTATTTAAGGGGGGTTTGGGTTAGATTAGAGGTATGTGGGTGGTGGGTTGTAATGTTGGGGGGGGGTATTGTATGTTTTTTTTTACAGGCAAAAGAGCTGAATTCTTTGGGGCATGCCCCGTAAAGGGCCCTTTTAAGGGCTGGTAATATAAAAGAGCTTTGAACTTTTGTAATTTAGAATAGGGTAGGGCATTTTTTTATTTTGGGGGTCTTTGTTATTTTATTAGGGGGCTTAGAGTAGGTGTAATTAGTTTAAAATTGTTGTAATTTTTTTCTAATGTTTGCAAATATTTTTTTATTTTTTGTAACTTAGTTAGTTTATTTAATTGTATTTATTTGTAGGAATTGTATTTAATTTATTTATTGATAGTGTAGTGTTAGGTTTAATTGTAGATAATTGTAGGTATTTAATTTATTTATTGATAGTGTAGTGTTAGGTTTAATTGTAACTTAGGTTAGGATTTATTTTACAGGTAATTTTGTAATTATTTTAACTAGGTAGCTATTAAATAGTTCTTATTTTTCTACCTTAATAGTTCTTAACTATTTAATAGCTATTGTACCTGGTTAAAATAAATACAAAGTTGCCTGTAAAATAAATATTAATCCTAAAATAGCTACAATATAATTATAATTTATATTGTAGCTATATTAGGGTTTATTTTACAGGTAAGTATTTAGATTTAAATAAGAATAATTTATTTAATAAGAGTTAATTTATTTCGAATTATATTTAACTTAGGGGGGTGTTAGTGTTAGGGTTAGACTTAGCTTTAGGGGTTAATACATTTATTATAGTAGCGGTGAGCTCCGATCTGCAGATTAGGGGTTAATTATTGTAGGTAGCTGGCGGCGACGTTGTGGGGGGCAGATTAGGGGTTAATAAATATAATATAGGGGTCGGCGGTGTTAGGGGCAGCAGATTAGGGGTACATAGGGATAACGTAGTTGGCGGCAATGTACAGAGCGGAAGATTAGGGGTTAATAAATATAATATAGGGGTCGGCGGTGTTAGGGGCAGCAGATTAGGGGTACATAACTATAATGTATGCTGCGGCGGTGTACGGAGCGGCAGATTAGGGGTTAATAATAATATGCAGGTGTCAGCGATAGTGGGGGCAGAAGATTAGGGGTTAATAAGTGTAAGGTTAGGGGTGTTTAGACTCGGGGTACATGTTAGAGTGTTAGGTGCAGACGTAGGAAGTGTTTCCCCATAGAAAACAATGGGGCTGCGTTAAGAGCTGAACGCTGCTTTTTTGCAGGTGTTAGGTTTTTTTCAGCTCAAACTGCCCCATTGTTTTCTATGGGGATATCGTGCACAAGCACGTTTTTGAAGCTGGCCGCGTCCGTAAGCACCGCTGGTATCTAGAGTTGCAGTGGCGTTAAATTATGCTCTACGCTCCCTTTTTGGAGCCTAACGCACTGAAAACCCAGCCATTCTGTGAACTCTAAATACCAGCGGTATTTAAAAGGTGCGGGGGAAAAAAAGCACGCGTAGCTAACGCACCCCTTTGGCCGCAGAACTCTAAATCTAGCCGTTAATTAGCTGTGCAGGTAAACAGACACAAGTGGACAACTGTCCATATACAACTGGGAAGGTCCAATAAACAAAAGGCAGCAGAGTTAACACCTTAGTTGCTGGAAGGAGCTGTTTACATTGCATTTTGCAGACACACCTGCTTCTTATATTACTCTCCATCTTACAGAAAAATGTTCATATGCGCATATGCATTTTTAATAGTTCATGTATGATTTTTTTATGAATGATTATGTATTCGTACCAATTTAGTATTTAAATTTCCTACAGAGCTCTGTTACAAATTGTCTATTATATTAAACTGTATGTATATATATATATATATATATATATATATATATATATATATATATATATATATTTATTTGCATTTCCAGTGTTTTCTCTACTTAGAAGGTTGATTAATCATCATATCGTTAATATTGGCCATCATAGATAAATTTGTCCTTAAATATACACTTTTTATGCTACAAATAATCATTAGTGCTGTAATCCTTATCACAATTTTTGAATGAAATTAGACCATTGACTAAATAAGTCAATACTGGTTGAATGTTTTTAAGTAATTACACAGCTGTTTTTTAATAACTTTTAACACATTATTACGTAAGAGAGGAAAACTCTAGTTTATTGTTAAAGGAGCACCATCTAGTCCATTGAATTTATACGGTTTAACTAAAGTACATACTTTTTTCACGCATATTAAAGATATATCACTTAATTAGTTTTTAAGTAAGCACATTTTTATTATAACACTAACACCCATACACATTTTTTATTGAGAAAAACAACACATCACACAAAGAAGCGAATAAACGGCTAGATTACGAGTTTTGCGGTATGAGTAAAAAAGCAGCATTAAGGCTCATAACGCTGCTTTTTTACTACTGCTGGTATTACGAGCCTTGCAGGTTTAGGGGCACCGCACACTCTTTTGACTGTATCGCAAATTAACTTACGCAATTTGCGTAAAGTCTTTTTTCAATGGGACTTCCATAGCGCCGGTATTTCAAGCTTTTTCTGGGAGGCCAAAAAATGAGCAGTACAGCCTATCCCGCAAGTTTCATAACGCATTCTAAAGTCAGTAGTTAGGAGTTTTACGTTACAGAGCTGTAGCATAAAACTCATAACTAAAGTGTTAAAAAGTACACTAAAACCCATAAACTACCTATTAACCCCTAAACCGAGGCCCTCCCGCATCGCAAACACTAAAATAAAATGAAAACCCCTAATTTGCCGCCCCCAACGTCGCTGCCACTATACTAAATTTATTAACCCCTAAACCTAAATCTAACCCTAACACCCCCTAACAAAAATAATTCAAATAAATCTAAATTTAGTTAACTATTAATAACTAAATAATTCCTATTAAAAACTAAATAGGATTGAGCTCGCATTCTTTTGGCTGTTTCAATCAGCCAATAGAATGCAAGCTCAATCCTATTGGCTGAACCTTAATTCCGATTGGCTGATAGAATTCTATCAGCCAATGGGAATCTAAAAGACGCCATCTTGGATGACGTGACTTAAAGGAACCTTCATTCGTAGGGTAGTCGTCGGAAGAAGAGGATGCTCCGCGTCGGATGTCTTAAAGATGGATCCGCTCAGCGCTGGATGGATGAAGATAGAAGATGCCGTCTGGAGGAAGACTTCTGCCCGTCTGGAGGACCACTTCTCCCGCCTTGAATGAAGACTTCTCTTGGCTTTGTTGAGGACTTCTTGCCGTTTTGCTGAGGAATTCTCCCGGCTTTGTTGAGGATGGATGTCGGCTCTTCAAAACTGTAAGTGGATCTTCAGGGGCTAGTGTTAGGTTTTTTTAAGGGTTTATTGGGTGGGTTTTATTTTTAGGTTAGGGCTTTGGGCTGCAATAGAGCTAAATGCCCTTTTAAGGGCAATGCCCATCCAAATGCCCTTTTCAGGGCAATGGGGAGCTTAGTTTTTTTAGTTAGGATTTTATTTGGGGGGTTGGTTGTGTGGGTGGTGGGTTTTACTGTTGGGGGGTTGTTTTTATTTTTTTTTACAGGTAAAAGAGCTGATTTCTTTGGGGCAATGACCCGCAAAAGGCCCTTTTAAGGGCTATTGGTAGTTTAGTTTAGGCTAGGGTTTTTTTTATTTTGGGGGGGCTTTTTTATTTTGATAGGGCTATTAGATTAGGTGTAATTAGTTTAAATATATTGTAATTTGTTTATTTATTTTGAGTAATTTAGTGTTTGTTTTTTGTAATTTAGGTAATTGTATTTAATTTAGGCAATTGTATTTAATTTAGGTAATTTATTTAATTGTAGTGTAAGCTTAGGTGTTAGTGTAAGACAGGTTAGGTTTTATTTTACAGGTAAATTAGTATTTATTTTAGCTAGGTAGTTAGTAAATAGTTAATAACTATTTAGTAACTATTCTACCTAGTTAGAATAAATACAAACTTGCAGTGTAAAATAAAAATAAACCCTAAGCTGGATACAATGTAATTATTAGTTATATTGTAGCTATCTTAGGGTTTATTTTACAGGTTAGTATTTAGTTTTAAATAGGAATTATTTAGGTAATGATAGTAGGTTCTCTTTAGATTTATTTTAATTATATTTAAGTTAGGGGGTGTTAGGGTTAGACTTAGATTTAGGGGTTAATAAATTTAGTATATTGGCGGCGACGTTAGGGGCAGCAGATTAGGGGTTAATAAATGTACGTAGGTGGCGGCGATGTTAGGGACAGCAGATTAGGGGTTAATAATATTTAACTAGTGTTTACGATGCAGGAGTGCGGCAGTTTAGGGGTTAATATGTTTATTCTAGTGGCGGCGATGTCCGGAGCAGCAGATTAGGGGTTAATATTTTTATTTTAGTGTTTGCGATGCGGGAGGGCCTCGGTTTAGGGGTTAATAGGTAGTTTATGGGTGTTAGTGTACTTTTTAGCACTTTAGTTATGAGTTTTATGCTACGGCTTTGTAGTGTAAAACTCATAATTACTGACTTTAGAATGCGATACGAATCTTGCGGGATAGGCTGTACCGCTCACTTTTTGGCCTAAAATAATACCGGCGCAATGGAAGTCCCATTGAAAAAAAAAGACTTTACGAAAATTACGTAAGTTAATTTGCGGTGTGGCCAAAAAAGGCTCGTAATAGCAGCGGTAGTAAAAAAGCAGCGTTATGAGGCTTAACGCTGCTTTTTTACTCATAACGCAAAACTCGTAATCTAGCTGTTAGGGTTTATTTTACAGGTATTTAGTTTGAAGTAGGAATTATTTATTTATTAATAGTAGGTTTTATTTAGATTTATTTTAATTATATTTAAGTTAGGGGGTGTTAGGGTTAGACTTAGGTTTAGGGGTTAATAAATTTAGTATAGTGGCGACGATGTTGGGGGTGGCAGATTAGGGGTTAATAAATGGAGGTAGGTGGCAGCGATGTTGGGGACGGCAGATTAGGGGTTAATAATTTTTAACTAGTGTTTGTGATGCGGGAGTGCGGCAGTTTAGGGGTTAATGTTTATTATAGTGGCAACGACGTTAGGGGCGGCAGATTAGGAGTTAATAAGTGTAGGTAGGTGGCGGCGACATTGGGGCGGGAGATTAGGGGTTAATAAATATAATGTAGGCGTCGGCGATGTTGGGGGCAGCAGATTAGGGGTTACTAAGTATAATGTAGGTTGCGGCGATGTCCGGGGCAGCAGATTAGGGGATAATAAATATAATGAAGGTGTCAGTGATGTTGGGGGTGGCAGATTAGGGGTTAATAAGTGTAAGATTAGGGGTGTTTAGACTCGGGGTTCATGTTAGGGTTAAACATAAATTTCAAATAAATAATGAGAGAAGTCACGGCTAAAAATAATAGCTGTGAAAAAGAATGACAAGGCAGCACTCAAATCGCATTAAAGGGCCATTATACACACTTTTTCTTTGCATAAATGGTTTGTAGATGATCTATTTACATAGCCCATAAAGTTGTTTTTTTTTTAAAAAAATTTATAATTTTGCTTATTTTTAAATAACATTGCTCTGACTTTCAGACAAAAGAATAAAGGTCTTTTAAAGAAATTGGTGGCTGGAGTTTCTTGGAATTCATGCATTTCAGACTCCTAACCAAGCCCCAAAGTTTTATTTGAATACCGTCAGCTACCTTCTCCAGCTTGCTTCTGTTTGTGTAAAGAGTCTTTTCATATGCAAAAGAAGGGGGAGGGGGGGGGAGTGTCTTATTTCCCACTTGCAGTGGGCTTTCCAACTGCCTTTTCAACAGAGCTAAACTGAAAGCTTCTAAGTACGTTTTTAAACCATTTTATACTGGATTTTTATATCAGTATCTGTGCATCTTATTATTTATAGTAGTGTCTATTACATGCCGTTATATGAAAATGAGTGTATACTGTCCCTTTAAACAAGTGGTTTATTTGCTAAACCTACACATGTCAGAGACATAATTATACCCCAAACCAAGTGTGTAGTTAAAAGGAGTGTAATATATAAACCAGGCCTGGTTAGCAAATAATACCTATCACATAATCGTATAAATACCGTTATAACATATAAATGCCATATTGTAACAAAACATTCTGCCTGCTACAAACATTAATGTGAAAGATACAGTTTTGCAACAATTGCTTCAATATAGACACAGTTACCAAATGTCCACAAATAACAGAGCACTTAGTGTGATTCACACGCTCCGTATTATGAGAATGTTGCAAAGACACAGTTCCAGCGTTTCTGATTGGAAAACCAGCTTAAATTACAGAACAAGCAGCCTCACCACAATCGCGGTAGAAAGTTCCAGTGTATGATCCAAACACAGCCTAAATAATTACCACTCGATCCATCTTAAAGGCTATGGACGCTCCATACCGGATCCTTGGTAATTCTCCAGTAGAGCTGCAACAACTAATCATTATAATCGATAATAATCGATTATGAAAATAGTTGTCAACGAATCTCATAATCGATTAGTTGGTTTGCAATTAGTTGGTCTGTGCACAACACCAGCTGCTTCACTCCAATGAGCTCCTGCACATGGTATTGTGTTTTATGGTAATGTCCTTAGCCTAAAGGACGTCTACAGACGTCTACTTTTCACTTTTTCAGGACAGTATACGTTTACAACCACCCCTGGCTTATGTGCAACCCAGATATAATAGTCATCATTTGGATTGTTTATATTAAATCTGGTGATTTGGAACTATGCTTTTCATGATATAGTGCTGAGCTTGTTATTTACACCTTGCCCCTAGATTGATGGGAGTTATTTAAATTGATATGCACTATTATCTGTTTGCACAATTATTAGCGTATTGCTACAGCCTTTTCTCTGCTGCATGAAATATAGCTGCAAACAGAGAACCAGCCTTAGCCAGAAGCATGTGGACATGTTGAGATTTTTGCATTTCAATGCAAAGTTTCTGAAAGAGTGAATAACAGAATGTTATTAACAGTGATAGTCTAACTCTTTCTAGTTCTACCTCTTTTTAAACAGTTTGTGGTTTTGTTTTGTTTGATTATAAAACTGTGCAATACAATTTACACCCAAGGTGAAGAAAATTCTTTCAAGTAGATACCCATATAGGAGAGAGAAGTATCATTAAGATAAAAAGTAGTACAATAAAACTTATGTTCCTCCTACAGTAATAAATTGATGGCAAGTAACAAAATTTGCAGTGTGCGCCAATTACTTCCTCAATATCAAGTCTCTCTGGGGGGGTTTTCTTGTTTAGGAGATACTTTTAGGAGGGTACTTAGGGGGATAAAATATGGTAACACAATGGGAGGATGGCAACAGTTCTGAGGGGGTACAAGAGGCCAAGCACCTATTTTCTCTCCAGCTCAGCAGCCTCAGTTCATTTAATCCTCCCTAGCCACATTATACCCTCATCAGCATGACATCAAAAGAGGGCACCTGCGTTTTCCAAAGTGAAACAAATGAAAGATGAATGAAAGAAATAGAAGTTCCTACCTCCCCTTTCTCCCCTCTCCTTTGGCTTCTCCTTACCCCAGGATCCTTCTAGGTTTTCTCCACTTTAGCTTCCTTTATGGGGGTTGAAGACCTCTCAAATAGAGGCAGCTCTGCAGCTCTAGGGTGAACCGCTCTCTCACTCTCAGGCACCAAAGAACCCCAGCGTTAGTCGGCAGCTTCCAGCCACAGGAAAGCCGCTAGACTCTTCTTGTGCTACTATTGTTGCAGCAGCCTGCGTGGTCTCCCACACCACAGCGCTTCCCTTGCCGTTCTCTCCCCAGGATGCGGGTGTCAGCTCCCTGATGCCCTCACCCGCCGTAGCGCAATGACACTCCTCGCCCTCCCGGGGAAAAAACCTCCAATGGGCACGCTCCACTCCCAGCCTCTGTTGCAGATGCGGCTTTCTCTCTGACGCCGTCCTGTCTGCACTTCACCTGGGCTAGCGCGGATTATGCTGTGTGGTGACGCAACAGCGCACTTCCCCACCACTTTTTTTTTTTGTAATATTTTCTGTGTTCAACTGCAGAAAAATGCGTTTTTTTGTTTTCTTTTTGTGTGGAATAGTCACTGTAAAATTCTCATGCCTGAATTCTGTATAATTATTGAACAGATGGATAACATGCGCAATATGGGTTTAAGTAGGGACCAAACAATCACGGTCACAAAGTATATTATTTGAAGAAGGTACATTCATGAAACAGAATGATATTATGTTTGTATTTTTGACTAATAAGGGTTAAACACTATATTCCCTCTTGCACATCTATGGAACAGTTGGTCAGCACATGCTCTATGGGCTTGAGTATAGAAGTAAACAATCACTGCTATATATTGTTTGAATAAGACATATTTACTCAATAGAATGATATGTCTGTATCTCTGGTTAAGAAGGGTTAAACACCATATGCAAATCTATCTTGTGTTTATACGCTTAAGCATAGAACAGTTAGTCACTGTATTATTGGCTGTAATATACACAATCACTGGATAAGAGTATATTAAGTATAAACTTGTATTTTCTTTTTTTTTGTGTGGAATAGTCACTGTTTTAATATAAAGTTTAAATCTTGCACATCTATGGAACAGTTGGTCAGCACATGCTCTATAGGTTTGAGTATAGAATTAAATAATCACTGTTATATATTGTTTGAAGAAGACATATTTACTCAATAGAATGATATTATGTCTGTTTCTTTGGTTAATAAGGGTTAAACACCATATGCAAACCTACTGTGTGTTTATATGTTTAAGTATAGAACAGTTAGTCACTGTATTATTGGCTGTAATATGCACAATCACTGGATAAGACTATATTAAGTATAAGTTGTTTTTTTTGTTTTTTTGTTTTTTCTCCCTCTCCCTTCTCTCTCCCGCTCCCTCCTCTCCTTCTTAAATCGGCGCTTACTCTTCCTCCTTTATTCTTTTTTTGGGTAGTTGAAGAATGGTAAAGGTTTTAACCTGGAATGTAGGGGGGATTCATTCCCCAGTCAAAAGGAAAGCAATTTTAAATTATTTAGGTAAAAGTAACTTTGATATAGCTTGTCTTCAGGAAACCCATTTGTCAGATAAAGAGCACAATAAAATTAAAGCAAAATGGATGGGAGAGTCTTTTTTTTCTTCTTATAATAAACCATCTAGAGGAGTAATGATCCTATTTCATACGAAATTTGATTATAAAACTCTAAGAGTCTTAAAGGATAAAGAAGGGAGGTATTTAATTATCAGGCTTATTATACAGAACCAGGAATATTTACTGGTTAATATTTATGGTCCAAATAACTCTGATGAAAGGTTTTGGAGGTCATTAATTAAAATTGTATGCAAATTTTCTAAAGCTAAATTGTTATTAACAGGTGACTTTAATCTGACTCCTAACTCTTATTTGGATAGGAGGAAAATGGGTCCGGACAGAAATAAGGGCAAATATAAACCTTCTCAGATTAAATTCGAGAAAAAGATTTTTGGTTTATTGTCTGAGGCTTTAAACGTAGTGGATATATGGAGACTTTTGAATCCCAGTAATTTGGAATATACCTGCTGTTCAAAATCACATAATACTCTCTCAAGATTGGATATGTTCCTCATCTCTGAATCTTTGGTAACTAGAATTGAGAAGTGCAATATACATGATTTTGTGTTATCAGACCATGCCCCAGTAACTATCTTTTAAAACAAAGTTAAACTTCATTTATAATTGCTTCTTTTTCCCTACGTACCTTAGAGATTCGGTTAAATTCAAAAACTTTCTCTTCAATACATGGGAAGAGTTTGGGATATTTAATAGTCATTGTAGATAAAATATCCAACTATTTTGGGAGACTGCTAAAGTTTATATGAAAGCGGAAATTAATACTTATGTAGCAAGGCTAAAGAGGGATAGGGTAGAGAAAGAGAAGGATCTATCTGAAAAGTTTAGGGAGGCATATGCTTTGTATCTAAAAAATCCTAATAAAGTTAACACAGAAAGTTATTTCTCTATAAGGAAAGATAGAGAGACTTTTTTACTGGGGGAGGCACAGGAACTTCTTTACAGGAATGCTGCTAGATTTTCAAAGTTTGGCAATAAAGCCGGTAAATTGATGGCTGCAACTTTTAAGAGACAAACTAGGAGGAAACCAGTTGCAGCCTTGAACATAAAGGGTACATCTTATACTGGGCAGGAGAAAATTACACAACTATTTCAGAACTTTTATAAGGAACTTTATTCAACTCAGAGCCCTGAAATGGGAAAAATTGCAGAATTTCTGGATAGAACTGACATTCCTCAAATCTCAAAATTAGATCGCGAGTGTCTGAACCAACCGATATCTGAAAATGAGATTCAGAAAACAATCAGTTCAATGGCTAGGGGGAAAACGCCAGGGCCGGATAATTTACCTCTGGAGTTCTATCAGATGTTACGGACTGAGATTGGCCCGGTTCTGGTAGATCTTTACAATGCGTATTTTGGACAAAATCTTAAAACAGACAATTTTAAAAGAGCGAATATTATTGTAATCCCTAAAAGTAACAAAGACCCTTCGGATATTGCTTCGTATAGACCAATCACTTTGCTTGGTCTGGATTATAAAATCTTAATAATTCACCAGGATCAGGCGGGTTTTATTATGGGCAGGGCCTCGGAATTCAATATAAGGAAAATTTTACATGTAATTTGTCATTATGGGGGGGGGGGGCGGCTCGGCTCTGCCGGAGGCCTTCCTGCTATCTTTGGATGCAGAGAAGGCCTTCGACAGAGTGGAATGGCCCTTCCTTTTACAGGTATTGGAGAGGTTTGGGATTGTAGGGCAGTTTGGGGATTTTGTGACTAATATTTACTCAGACATTAAAGCTTCTATCTTGATAAATTATGGGATCTCAGATGTTTTTTCTTTGACAAGAGGCACTAGACAGGGGTGTCCTATGTCGCCTTTGTTGTTTGATCTTATAATTGAGCCCTTAGCTATTAGATTAAGGAATCTGCTCACCGGAATTAACATAGGAAAGGAGACATTTAAAACTGCATTATTTGCGGATGATCTCTTATTATATGTATCTAACCCAAAAAAACAGGTTGAAGAAATAGTGAATTTATTGGATCAATACAGTATAGTGTCAGGTTATAAGATTAACCTTGCAAAATCTAAGATCCTTTTGTTAAAACAAGATGTAGAGGACCTCCAAACCTATCAATTTATGGAAACTAAGACTCTGAGCTATTTAGGGCTGAAGATCTCTGCCAACTCGGCTAATTGGTATAGGGACAATATTGGCACGGTACTAAGAGACACTGAAGAGAAGATGAAATCTTGGGCGACACTCCCAGTCTCTTTGACTGGTAAAGTGGCCCTGTTTAAAATGTTCATTGTTCCTAAAATTTTGTATACATTAAGGATGCTCCCCTTCTTGGTTAAGAAGACTGATCTTTTGTGCTTTAATCAAGCATTAAGGTATTATCTTTGGAGTGGAAGGAAACCAAGACTTAAGCTAGCCAGGTTATATCAACCGTATTGTAAAGGAGGTTTAGCGCTATCCAACTTAGAATGGTATAATCAGGCTGCCATCTTGCGATTTCCAGTAGACTGGTTAAAACGGTCCTTTATATATTCAGAAGAGTCTCTAGAAAGACAGGTTTGTTCCTTTCCCTCCCTGAACTTTGTTCTTTTTGCTACCAACAAGGAGCTCAGTAGGGTTATTTTGGACCATCCAATTATTTAAGGATATATTGCTGTGTTGGAGGAAGCTATCTAAACATTTGGGTTTAGTACCGAATGTTTCTAAATGGTTACCGATAAAAGGTAATACCCGATTTCCGTTGGGTAACATGACGGCTATTTATGAAAGATGGTCACCGGCTAATCCTTTGACTGTTAGTGATTTTTATGACTATAACCAGCATAAAGTATATGCATTTGATAATTTTCAAAAAAAAGTTTCCAGGTATTAAGAGAAACCATATTTTTTATTTCTTAAAAAATTAAGAGTTATATTCTTGGTCTTGTTAGAATTTCTCCCCATATATGGGAGGATCATCCTCTTATTAATGCTAAATTATCAGAGAAAAGGCTATTGTCAAATATCTACAGATTTCTTCTCTCTTTAGAAGAAAAGGATGTGTCACAGGAGTTAGCTAAACGGTGGGATAGAATAACTGACTCAACGGACTTAGAAAAATCACTTATGAATAGTCTTATACTTACTCAAATACTTTTTTCGGCTTCTTATTATAGAGAATCACAATTTAGATTAATTCAGGGGGACTATTTAACCCCTCGTAGGGTGGCTAAATGGAATAAAGAAGTTACTAATGTTTGTCCTAAATGTTCTTTCCAAGATCCTAATTTGGGTCATTTGTTATGGGTTTGTCCTAAGCTTAAACAATTTTGGGCGAAGTTAGAGTATTATCTTTCTTCAATAGGGAAATCGAGGATTTACATAGAAATGGACTCTATCCTCTTTCTGGTCGGCCATAACTCTTGGGGAAAGTTAGCAAACTTCATACGTATGGTAATAATAATAGTAAGGAAACTTATTTTTAAATATTGGATAACTTCTAAAACCCCCTCTATGAGGGAAGTGAAAAATCTTCTGCTTGACTCAATGATAAAGGCAGCCTTTGAGTCTAAACTGAGTGGGGGAAGAGGAAATTCCTTTCTCAAGAATTGGAGAGAGTTCGCTTGCTGTCAAAGCGAGAGTACGGTACTCTATATAGAGCAAATTATTAATCTAAAGATAACTTGAGGAAGTACAGGAGATGGCAGAAGAGGGGCGAGAGAGGAGGGGGGAGCGGAGTGTGTGAGAGTTGAGGGAGGGGCCCCTCTTTTTTTTTTTTTTTTTTTTAAACTATATGGATAGTTAGTATTTGTGAAATAGACGGGGGGAGGATAGGGGGACAGGGACAAGGAAAATGAATAATTTGGGAACTGGTAACTGGTTTGATTTAAATTTGTTGCTATTTTGGGGAAATTTGCTCTATGTAATTTGTTTTATGTGTTAAGTATTGTTTGTCTTCTTTTTTCTTTTTTGATGCATTTCTTTCTTTTTTGTTTTTTGGATATAAATAAAAAAAAAGTAAACCTACAGATGGTCCCACTTGCAGGGAAACCGAGTTAAAAGGCAGGTCGACGTACAACAAACTTACAGCTAAAACCTTGGTTGTTTGTAAGTTGACATTTCTTAAATATTACAGGAAACTACAGACATTGACACTGGGTACTCATAATTTGTTAATGTTTCAAGATTTCTCAATGGAAAATCTAACTAAGAGAAGAGAAATGTCTCCCTACTATAACCGATTAATGAAAGCCAGTTATAATATAAAACTGGTTTACCCGGCTAAATTGATTGTGTCAAAAGATAGTACACTTAATATTTTAAATAATCCTGCGGAAGCAGAATTTTTTTGCAGAGAATGAAACATAGAATAGGCCATTAATACACATAAGTCTCCACCTACATATTGCTATGGGTTGGCGACTGCCTACCGATAGGTTAATGTGTTTTATTCGGTTGTCTAGTTGTTTGTCTGGTTTGTTTTTCCTTTTTTTTTTTCTTCTGTTTGTTTTTGCGCCACACCTCCTCTCCCTTTATCTCGGCTACCCCTATACTATATCTTCTCTCAAACAGCGATAATAGTACGAATTTTGCTGATGTATAAAACAGGAGGATGGATATGAATCTTAACCTAATTTCTTGGAATGTAGGGGGGATAACATCCCCCATTAAAAGAAAATCAATAATAAAATATCTTGGTAAATTTAAGCCAGATATTGTTCTGCTGCAAGAGTTACATCTTAAAGCCCCAGAAATTGTCAAACTGAAAACAAATTGGGTGGGTGAGGTTATTGCTACCCCACAAGATGATAGGAAAAGAGGTGTTGCGTTGTTGTTTCATAAAAATTTAACATATCAAACAGTTAATAAAGAACTGGATTCCAATGGCCGATTTCTAATTTTAGAAATCATTATTAACAAAATTAAATCTCTGAACATGCCAGCCAATATGTCGATTACCGGCTTAGAGAATATGTTGAAGCTTTACCGTCGTTCGTAAAAGACACGATGGAGGTGCTACACAGGATAGACAATATTAATGTCAAGAAAGAAACATGGTTAGTGACTGCTGACGTCGAGGCCCTCTATACATCTATTGCCCATGACCGTGGCCTTAAAGCAGTGGAGTTCTTTTTAGAAGAGGGTTAAAGTTGGATACAGAAGAAGTAAAAATATTAAGGACCTTGTATCTACAAGTCACTTCCAAGTGAAGAAAACTAAGACAGCCATTGTCCCTGGTTCTTTTCCCTGTGGCTCATGTTCTAGCTGCAAACACATCATAAAAAGTGATAGCATCCATGATAGATTCGGACGAACACATCGTATAAAACATTACATCAGTTGCACTACTCAAAGTGTCATATACGCTTTACATTGCCCCTGTCCGAAGATATATGTTGGCATGACGAGCCGCAAGTTACATCGTAGACTGCAAGAACATATTCGAAACATTAAAAATGCAGGTAAAGACCTGGAAGAGGATAAGCCCTTGACTTCTGTGGCTCTACATTTTTTGCAATACCATCAATCTAATCCTTCAAGACTGAAATGCCAGGGAATGGAAAAAGTTTCCCTTGGCATTCGGGGGGGCAACTTGGAGCAAGCTTTGTTAAGATCAGAATGTAGGTGGATCTACTTGCTTGATTGTGTTGACCCAAAGGGACTCAACGAACAGAATAACTATGCTTGCTTCTTATAATATCAAAATTCCTTATGAACAAATCTAGTACCATTATTTGGCATAAACCTGAGGATATTCTAAATTAAAGGGGTTCTCTGCCTTGGCTACCCCTTTCCAGACTTTCAAACTCCACATTTATTTACCCTCGTTCCTCCCTCCCCAAATAGAGGTTTATTTTTTCATCATAACACCAAGTATTTTCATTTGTATTTGCATATTTATTCTTACCTGTGTCTAAAGCACAGTCTATGTGATGTAATTATACTCCACAACCCAAGAAGGTGTTTTTCACTATTTTCACTCTTATTCATCCTTTGGTTATTTCCACACCCCATTGAGATTATGTAAAAAATACATTCCATTTACACATCATCACTATGTGGAACTTATATTTATTTCATTATTAATGTTCACATTTCACCACATCTGATTATTACCCCCGTATACATAATTTTTGATTTATAATTTTTAATCAAAATTTGCACCATTATGTTTTTAACATTTAGGGACCAAAAAAAACCCCTTATTACGTATCACAGTCCTTTGATGTTCACACTTTTTTTCCCACACTCCCCCCATCTTAGTATTTCACAGCTCAATTTAAATGTTTTTTCACATGATCACATCCTCACTTCACAAAGGCAAACTGTTGCCTCTCACCATCACCTTTTTAGAAATCCCTTCGAGTTTATATTGTCATCGGGGTCTGAGGTGCACACTACTAAAATAAAAATAAAAACATGCTTGATATAAATCTAGTATTTCCCACTGTTATTCATATATTTCTTTATTTTTCCTTCCTCCCCTCCCCCCCTTTTTTATTAGTGTCTTATACAGCTGGATGGGTATTCATATTATGTATGGGAACGGAGGATGATCCCACGATATCCTTTGACCTTGCCACTGATTATAATCACCTCTGTTGTTGATATTGTTAGTTTTATTGTTATAAGAGCATACATTTCACTTGCATCTGCGACCAATAACAGCTTCTTATAAAGTGCCTTACGATATGAATGCATATGAACGGAGGACCACTCCAAGATAACCTTTAATTCAATCACTGATTAGTATCACCCCTGTTATTGGTTCTTTTTATAACAACATACATCATATGTGTATCTGTGACCAATAACGTCGTGCCGGTTTTTATAATGTATCCTATGATAAATCCGTAAGTTCCCTATGAATATCTTATCCCCAGATCGATATGAGAACAGTGAACTGATCGGCTCAACTATGATTGCAAATACTTCTTTTTGCTATACCGAGCGTACATTCGATCAGCTTGAATGTTTGATCCAGGGATTTACCCGATTATCAGTCTGTGTGTTTTTTTCAGTGTTACTGTTTACCTCCGTTTTCATGGAAACGTCCTTACACGTCATTGTACTGATCATTCGATTGGTCAGCCGCGCCCCCCAGCAGAACCAATGTGGTAGTACTATTCACTTCTCCTATCACCACTGAGGGAGTACCATGACGTAACGAATACTTCAGCCTATAAATGTCTGCATTAGAGCCGGCCGCCCCACCTTTAATAAAGCTCTTTTGCGAAACATGTTAGGGGGAGTAGGGACGCTTAGGTCCCTCTCCGGTTGTGTGTTTTAAATTGCTGTAACGGCCCTCGCGGGTCTACCTATAGTTCCTTAAACTTATTTTGACTTGTTACTATTAGGTAGTCCTTCAAAACATAATTTAGTGCTGCTCCGGTACCCTTGGTATTTGTTATTTTGTAATATTTCCTGTCAATGACAGGACGGTATAATAGGTAATATTATCTTTTATCTTATTTGGTAACAATCTCGCAAATATTACCCCCTTGGGAGTACCAGTAGAAACTTTATGCGCTTACTTAAGGTGTAACCTTCACGCTCTTACACTGGCTAGTATCTAAATAATTAATTACTATCTTTGAACGATACAATCATAGATATTTAAGAGAAAGATACTCAGTGGAAGCACTTTAAAGTGGGGAGAACTTGGCGGTGTTTAATTACACTGATTCATAAAGTCACATGACAACTGTGGCAGACTGTTAAATTGATCTACTTGACACTGCATTCTTCTCTCAAAAAATCTATATATAGATATTGTGTTTATGGTTAACACCTGATAGAAGTTAAACTGCACACGTGCAAATATAGCTGGGTCTCCTGAATATTAATGATCCCCCCCAAAACCAATTGGGAGTCGGATCTGTACTTTCTAAATAAATACAGTCACACCAAACACACCTGATTGTTGCTAAGTTGAAATAAAATATATTGTTTTTCAAATCGCCTATTCACTATAGAAAAAACGGGCATATAAATATTAATAATATACCTACTCAACTGTCTCCGGTGTAATACCCACAGTGTTATACCATTACCTCTAAGTAAGCATATGTACAGTTAATTACCTTGGACAAATTTTTACTATAAGAAAAATCTTGACTACTAATTATCCCCCCTAACTAATTGGGAGAGGGTAGTTTGTCGTCCTAAACTACAGTATACCTACTTAATTATCTATGGTATTGCACCTATAGAATAATACGACTACCTTTTAGTGGTGACTGTCATAGATTACAGCTACAAGTTACAAGTTATATTCTTACTTCCGTTTACGAGGGTAAGGGATTGATCTTATCTTTACTGTACCTCCTCTATCCAGGGTCTATATATTAATATATACTAACCCAATTTATAAGGCACCAGATATATTGACTCTAATAATATTAAATTCATCGCCTTCTGGGTGTAGCCATTGTACCCTACTATTATACCCTATTAGAGGTGCCACTCTACTAATAGGATCTTACTTAGACGGTTGGAGATCTGTAATAACAATCACTTAGACATAGACCTTGCTCTAGTATCTGGGCACTGTGTGATTTGAATATTGTTAATAGACACACACTCCCAGTGGGCAGGTTATATTGTTTATACTGTTAAGAGGTTACTATATTGTACCGAGTACCTATACTCTCTTATTCCACTGCTACCTGGAGCAGTACCTTACTCTCCAAACTTGGGGGGCCCTTTATGTTACAGTGTTTTTAATTGTGTGTATCATTTCAATTGGTTTTTATTTTGAAATAAAAGTTAAGTTTTAAATGTCTCTATGCAGACAGAATGTTCTTGCATGGATCCTTTCTATCCAGTATCTAATATTGACACAAGCTTTTCTAATTGTTGAGTGCTATCCATGTACATTGCTTGTTCAGTCCTGTACTGAATCTGTTTCGTATGTCTCTCTCCACATATGTACAGCACCCGCCCTCGAGTTATTGATTATGGTTCCCCCTACTATGTGGGACTGATTATAATTATTAGGGCAACAATTCCAGTAGTGCCATCGTCATCCCTTTTCTCCTTGTATGACAAGACTGTATTGCTGTTGTTTCAACAGTTTCTAGGACGATAGAGCACACTACCTAACCAATCCTTATATTTTTGATTGTGATAGATAGTCCGTGACACAGAACAAGAACATAAAAATGGCTGATATTATGAGCAAGGACCGCACGGAAAGACAGTCTAAAAGATCAATAGACTTAGATAATATGTTTAAAAATACATCAAGGGAAAATGTAATATCCTCATTATCATTAGATGCTGCCCTAAAAGAGGTACACAAAAACATGCTCAAACAAGAAAAAGTATGGTGGGATCAGAAGTTTTTTGACAGATACATTGAACAAAAACTTATCCCGAGAGGCTTGAGGATTCAACTGTTCCCGGCCTACGAATTTGAAAACCCAATCCTGACAGAGGAATGGGAGACTGCTCTCTCTGAATGTTCTGCCAAACTTATGAACATCCTTGTTAAACATGACAAGGAAAAGTATGAAAAATTAGAAACATTAATTCAGGAACAGTACACTCAATTAAAAACTTTTGAAACTAATAATGATTTCGAAAAATTATACAAAAACTATCAGAAGGAATTAGATCAATACATTAAAGAAATTAAAGATACCAAACAGGGCAAATTGATCAGAGACATAAATGACTTTAAAGAAAAAAAGATTTACAAGTGGAGAAGGAGGAATTTTTATAATAATACATCTAGATCCTACCAAAACAACACAATCCAAAGTGATGTGTCTGATACTGATGGTGAGGAAAATGAGACTTTAGAGGACAACAGCACTCCGTCTACTTCCTCAACCACAAATTTCACTTTACCATCAAGGAATAAAAGAAAATCTTTTTTAGATTCTGGCATACAAGACGAGGTAAAAAATTTAAACAAAAGACCCACCCGATCCAGGGGTCACCCCAGAGTGTCGCACAGAGGGGGAGGTCGTACGACAAGGAGAGCAGCCAGTCCGTTCTCCCAGATGCGATTACAGCACTAAAAGTGATTAATCTCTCGGAGCATACACTGTCCTCAATGGACATATCTGTACTTTCCAAAGGCCTATCATATTGTCCCACTGGTACTTTGAACAAATTCGAAGTAATTAAAGACATACAGCTTTTCGTTAGAAAATTAGGCTTAAAAAAGTTTTTTGCTAAAAAAACTGATCCCAGCTTCACAGAAGATGATTTGGCTGCCCTTAGTGATTTGGAACAATTATTTGAAGAAACCAGTCAGGAAGCAACTAACTGGAGGAATAATTTAAAAACCAAATCCAAATTTATCCCTAAAAATACCACTTCCTCCCATTTAGACACATTCAATCAATTAGTCTGTCAGGAAATTTCACAAATGAGAACTCCTCACTCAGGAAGCAATTTAAATTCGGAAGAGAAATTGGCTTTGAAAAAGATACAAGATTGGGACGACGTGGTAATCAGGGAGGCGGATAAAGGTGGCAATATTGTCATTTGGCCTAAAGAAATGTATATTAAACAGGTGGATAAACAACTAAAAAACAGACAATGTTATCAAAAACTGTTTAACAATCCAAGTGAGGCTTACCAGAAAATATACAATAAGATCATCAAAGAGGCCAATGATAAAGGCATAATAAACACCCTGGAAACCAAATTTCTATCTGTTAAAGAACCTAAAGTAGCCACATTTTATCTCATCCCGAAAGTCCACAAAAATATTAACACACCGCCGGGTAGGCCAATTGTTTCGGGTAATGAGTGCCTCTCTGAACATGCCAGCCAATATGTCGATTACCGGCTTAGAGAATATGTTGAAGCTTTACCGTCGTTCGTAAAAGACACGATGGAGGTGCTACACAGGATAGACAATATTAATGTCAAGAAAGAAACATGGTTAGTGACTGCTGACGTCGAGGCCCTCTATACATCTATTGCCCATGACCGTGGCCTTAAAGCAGTGGAGTTCTTTTTAGAAGAGGGTTCAAAAGAGGAACCCATGCATGATTCATTCATTTTGAAATTATTAGAATTCATACTGAAATACAATTTCTTCACTTTTGCTAACCAATTCTACTTACAAATACAAGGCACGGCCATGGGCACGGCCTGTGCACCCACCTATGCCAATCTCTTCCTCGGGTGGTGGGAGCGAAAATGTGTGTTCACGGATTCTATGACCGAAGAGACTAACCAGATACCTCTCTGGATTCGGTACATAGACGACATCATGTTCCTTTGGGAAGGCACACGAGAGGATCTGGATATATTCTTAAGTAAACTTAATGATAATTCTTTGAATATCAAATTAACTTACAATTTGAGTCAATCTAAAATTGAATTTTTAGATTTGACCATCTTTAAGGATGAAGATGGTAAAATCCATACAGATCTATACCGTAAACCGACTGCCACCAATAGTTTGTTGCACAAAACTAGTGCCCATGCACCCGGAACCACCAAATCACTACCCATTGGGGAATTTCTCCGGATCAGACGAAACTGTAGTGATCTGGATTTATTCAAATCACAAGCTAAAGATCTGGAGAAGAGATTAGTCGACCGAGGATACAGCAAACGCGGGATTAAAAAAGCAAGGACCAGGGCGCTCAAAATGGAACGGTCAGATTTACTCAGAAAAAAGACCAAAAAAGACCAAGATGCCCAGACCAGATTAATACTAACCTACAATCCATCTGTGCACCTAATAACCAGAATTATCAATAAACACTGGTCCATTCTCCAACTAGACCAAGATCTGAAACCAAATATTGGGGACTCTGTTAAAGTTGGATACAGAAGAAGTAAAAATATTAAGGACCTTGTATCTACAAGTCACTTCCAAGTGAAGAAAACTAAGACAGCCATTGTCCCTGGTTCTTTTCCCTGTGGCTCATGTTCTAGCTGCAAACACATCATAAAAAGTGACAGCATCCATGATAGATTCGGACGAACACATCGTATAAAACATTACATCAGTTGCACTACTCAAAGTGTCATATACGCTTTACATTGCCCCTGTCCGAAGATATATGTTGGCATGACGAGCCGCAAGTTACATCGTAGACTGCAAGAACATATTCAAAACATTAAAAATGCAGGTAAAGACCTGGAAGAGGATAAGCCCTTGACTTCTGTGGCTCTACATTTTTTGCAATACCATCAATCTAATCCTTCAAGACTGAAATGCCAGGGAATGGAAAAAGTTTCCCTTGGCATTCGGGGGGGCAACTTGGAGCAAGCTTTGTTAAGATCAGAATGTAGGTGGATCTACTTGCTTGATTGTGTTGACCCAAAGGGACTCAACGAACAGAATAACTATGCTTGCTTCTTATAATATCAAAATTCCTTATGAACAAATCTAGTACCATTATTTGGCATAAACCTGAGGATATTCTAAATTAAAGGGGTTCTCTGCCTTGGCTACCCCTTTCCAGACTTTCAAACTCCACATTTATTTACCCTCGTTCCTCCCTCCCCAAATAGAGGTTTATTTTTTCATCATAACACCAAGTATTTTCATTTGTATTTGCATATTTATTCTTACCTGTGTCTAAAGCACAGTCTATGTGATGTAATTATACTCCACAACCCAAGAAGGTGTTTTTCACTATTTTCACTCTTATTCATCCTTTGGTTATTTCCACACCCCATTGAGATTATGTAAAAAATACATTCCATTTACACATCATCACTATGTGGAACTTATATTTATTTCATTATTAATGTTCACATTTCACCACATCTGATTATTACCCCCGTATACATAATTTTTGATTTATAATTTTTAATCAAAATTTGCACCATTATGTTTTTAACATTTAGGGACCAAAAAAAACCCCTTATTACGTATCACAGTCCTTTGATGTTCACACTTTTTTTCCCACACTCCCCCCATCTTAGTATTTCACAGCTCAATTTAAATGTTTTTTCACATGATCACATCCTCACTTCACAAAGGCAAACTGTTGCCTCTCACCATCACCTTTTTAGAAATCCCTTCGAGTTTATATTGTCATCGGGGTCTGAGGTGCACACTACTAAAATAAAAATAAAAACATGCTTGATATAAATCTAGTATTTCCCACTGTTATTCATATATTTCTTTATTTTTCCTTCCTCCCCTCCCCCCCTTTTTTATTAGTGTCTTATACAGCTGGATGGGTATTCATATTATGTATGGGAACGGAGGATGATCCCACGATATCCTTTGACCTTGCCACTGATTATAATCACCTCTGTTGTTGATATTGTTAGTTTTATTGTTATAAGAGCATACATTTCACTTGCATCTGCGACCAATAACAGCTTGCCCGTTCTTATAAAGTGCCTTACGATATGAATGCATATGAACGGAGGACCACTCCAAGATAACCTTTAATTCAATCACTGATTAGTATCACCCCTGTTATTGGTTCTTTTTATAACAACATACATCATATGTGTATCTGTGACCAATAACGTCGTGCCGGTTTTTATAATGTATCCTATGATAAATCCGTAAGTTCCCTATGAATATCTTATCCCCAGATCGATATGAGAACAGTGAACTGATCGGCTCAACTATGATTGCAAATACTTCTTTTTGCTATACCGAGCGTACATTCGATCAGCTTGAATGTTTGATCCAGGGATTTACCCGATTATCAGTCTGTGTGTTTTTTTCAGTGTTACTGTTTACCTCCGTTTTCATGGAAACGTCCTTACACGTCATTGTACTGATCATTCGATTGGTCAGCCGCGCCCCCCAGCAGAACCAATGTGGTAGTACTATTCACTTCTCCTATCACCACTGAGGGAGTACCATGACGTAACGAATACTTCAGCCTATAAATGTCTGCATTAGAGCCGGCCGCCCCACCTTTGATAAAGCTCTTTTGCGAAACATGTTAGGGGGAGTAGGGACGCTTAGGTCCCTCTCCGGTTGTGTGTTTTAAATTGCTGTAACGGCCCTCGCGGGTCTACCTATAGTTCCTTAAACTTATTTTGACTTGTTACTATTAGGTAGTCCTTCAAAACATAATTTAGTGCTGCTCCGGTACCCTTGGTATTTGTTATTTTGTAATATTTCCTGTCAATGACAGGACGGTATAATAGGTAATATTATCTTTTATCTTATTTGGTAACAATCTCGCAAATATTACCCCCTTGGGAGTACCAGTAGAAACTTTATGCGCTTACTTAAGGTGTAACCTTCACGCTCTTACACTGGCTAGTATCTAAATAATTAATTACTATCTTTGAACGATACAATCATAGATATTTAAGAGAAAGATACTCAGTGGAAGCACTTTAAAGTGGGGAGAACTTGGCGGTGTTTAATTACACTGATTCATAAAGTCACATGACAACTGTGGCAGACTGTTAAATTGATCTACTTGACACTGCATTCTTCTCTCAAAAAATATATATATAGATATTGTGTTTATGGTTAACACCTGATAGAAGTTAAACTGCACACGTGCAAATATAGCTGGGTCTCCTGAATATTAATGATCCCCCCCAAAACCAATTGGGAGTCGGATCTGTACTTTCTAAATAAATACAGTCACACCAAACACACCTGATTGTTGCTAAGTTGAAATAAAATATATTGTTTTTCAAATCGCCTATTCACTATAGAAAAAACGGGCATATAAATATTAATAATATACCTACTCAACTGTCTCCGGTGTAATACCCACAGTGTTATACCATTACCTCTAAGTAAGCATATGTACAGTTAATTACCTTGGACAAATTTTTACTATAAGAAAAATCTTGACTACTAATTATCCCCCCTTACTAATTGTGAGAGGGTAGTTTGTCGTCCTAAACTACAGTATACCTACTTAATTATCTATGGTATTGCACCTATAGAATAATATGACTACCTTTTAGTGGTGACTGTCATAGATTACAGCTACAAGTTACAAGTTATATTCTTACTTCCGTTTACGAGGGTAAGGGATTGATCTTATCTTTACTGTACCTCCTCTATCCAGGGTCTATATATTAATATATACTAACCCAATTTATAAGGCACCAGATAGATTGACTCTAATAATATTAAATTCATCGCCTTCTGGGTGTAGCCATTGTACCCTACTATTATACCCTATTAGAGGTGCCACTCTACTAATAGGATCTTACTTAGACGGTTGGAGATCTGTAATAACAATCACTTAGACATAGACCTTGCTCTAGTATCTGGGCACTGTGTGATTTGAATATTGTTAATAGACACACACTCCCAGTGGGCAGGTTATATTGTTTATACTGTTAAGAGGTTACTATATTGTACCGAGTACCTATACTCTCTTATTCCACTGCTACCTGGAGCAGTACCTTACTCTCCAAACTTGGGGGGCCCTTTATGTTACAGTGTTTTTAATTGTGTGTATCATTTCAATTGGTTTTTATTTTGAAATAAAAGTTAAGTTTTAAACGTCTCTATGCAGACAGAATGTTCTTGCATGGATCCTTTCTATCCAGTATCTAATATTGACACAAGCATTTCTAATTGTTGAGTGCTATCCATGTACATTGCTTGTTCAGTCCTGTACTGAATCTGTTTCATAATATAAAACTGGTTTACCCGGCTAAATTGATTGTGTCAAAAGATAGTACACTTAATATTTTAAATAATCCTGCGGAAGCAGAATTTTTTTGCAGAGAATGAAACATAGAATAGGCCATTAATACACATAAGTCTCCACCTACATATTGCTATGGGTTGGCGACTGCCTACCGATAGGTTAATGTGTTTTATTCGGTTGTCTAGTTGTTTGTCTGGTTTGTTTTTCCTTTTTTTTTTCTTCTGTTTGTTTTTGCGCCACACCTCCTCTCCCTTTATCTCGGCTACCCCTATACTATATCTTCTCTCAAACAGCGATAATAGTACGAATTTTGCTGATGTATAAAACAGGAGGATGGATATGAATCTTAACCTAATTTCTTGGAATGTAGGGGGGATAACATCCCCCATTAAAAGAAAATCAATAATAAAATATCTTGGTAAATTTAAGCCAGATATTGTTCTGCTGCAAGAGTTACATCTTAAAGCCCCAGAAATTGTCAAACTGAAAACAAATTGGGTGGGTGAGGTTATTGCTACCCCACAAGATGATAGGAAAAGAGGTGTTGCGTTGTTGTTTCATAAAAATTTAACATATCAAACAGTTAATAAAGAACTGGATTCCAATGGCCGATTTCTAATTTTAGAAATCATTATTAACAAAATTAAATATATCATATGCAATATATATGGGCCTAATCAAGTTGATCGAGAATTTTGGGATAATCTTATAATAAAACTACGCAGATATATAGGTTCAAACCTGATAATAGCTGGAGATTTTAACTTATTGGCTGAACATTATCTAGACAATTCTAACGTAAAAGCTATTAAAGGCAGAGATAGGAAAGTCCGAATCTTCCAAAAATTTTGTTCGCAATTGGGTTTGATTGATATTTGGCGGGTCCAAAATCCTGATTTACGTCTATATACGTGTCTATCGAATGCACACCAATCATGCTCTAGAATTGACTACTTCTGCATCTCTGATTCCCTGTTGAAATGGAATTGGCTAGCCAATATAGAAGATATTGTAATATCTGACCATGCCGCTATATCTTTGAGCTGTAAGTCGGATACGAAGTGTACCACCAGTAACAGCATATATTTTCCAAAACATCTAAGTAATAATATTAATTTTCAAAATTGGCTTGGTAACAAGTGGTCAGAATTCTATAAGAATAATATAAAGCATTTAGAGAAAGTAGAAGTGTTTTGGGAAGCTTCCAAAGCAGTTATACGTGGGGAGATAAAGTCTTATATGATCGCGCAGAAGAAAAAATCTATTAAAATGGATGTACAACTTGCTAATCAAGTCAAAAACGCTTTTAGAGCGTACATAGCGGATCCCAGTAAAGCCAAATGGGATACATATACGAAAGCAAAGACAATACGTGATATCCACCTGAATCAAAAAAGTATACAAGAAACACTTAGATTAAAAGCCCTATATGGAGGATTCGCTGGAAGATAAGCAAAATTTCTTGCTAGAATTACTAAACCCAATTCTCTGAATACTATTGTTGCTATCAAAAAGGGCATGAATAGATATACTAAGCAGGAGGATATTGAAAAAGTTTTCTTCGAGTTTTTTAATGAATTATACAAAGCAGAACCCTATAATATTGTTAATCAAAAAGTGTTCTGGGATAAGATCCAAGTTCCCAAACTATCAGCTGAAACATTATCTCTTATAAATTCCCCTATTACAGATGAGGATATTATATCCGCCATTAAAATGGCCAAAGTTAATAAAGCTGCTGGGCCAGATGCTCTTCCGCCATTTTACTTCGCCAAGATTTAGCAGCTATTCGAGTAGCAGATAACTCTTTAGTCTTATTATTATATGCAGACGATCTTATATTATTATTTGTCTAACCTTCATGTTATGTTGACAAAATTACAGGACATAATTGGATTGTTCGGGGCAATTTCGGGATATAAGGTTAACATACTTAAATCCAAGTTGATGTGGCTGCAAAGAAGTTCCACTGACAGATTTATACATCCTTTTCTGGAGATAGATCAAATCACATATCTAGGTCTTAGGCTTACTAAAAATTTGAGTGAGTGGTATAATCTAAATTATACGTATTGTTTAGAACTATGTAAGAAAAAGTTGGAGGACTGGGTTTCTTTACCTATTTCCTTAACAGCCCAGGTTACCTTAATTAAGACCATCCTATTCCCCAAATAATTTTACATTTTTCAAAATATACCACTACCTATCCAGAAGACAGATATACACAAATATAACAAAGCTTGCTCCAGATTTTTATGGAAGGGAGCCAAATCGCGGATAGCGATACACCGGCTCATGAACTCCAAGTTATCGGCTGGTTTGGCGTTACCCAACATACAAACCTACAATTTGGTAGCATTGGCCAGATTTGCCATAGACTGGATAACTGAGAAAGAACAAATTACTTCAATTATATGGGAATCTAAATTGGTGGCTCCATTCTATTTAAAGGCAATACTCCATTGTCCTATAACATCACTACCATCTAATATTTTTTATGCGAACATGTTTAAGAATGTTATAACGGCCTGGAAAAAACTGTGTGTTGAGTTAGGTTATTCTCCTTATATCTCTAAATTTCTCCCTATATGTGGTAATCCTAATTTTGTTCCTGGGCGCACAAACGTAATATTCAAACAGTGGGCCTCAAAAGGCCTAAAATGGGTACATCAAATACTGGGATCAGATGGCCTACTCGTAACTTTTGCAGAACTGACCAATAAATTTGGTCTCTCCCATCGTGAATTCTACGCTTATCTTCAGTTAAGACATTTTGTAGCCGAATTAGTACAAAAGTATGGCCCAGATTGGACTTTGGGCGAATTACATAATAGAATATCGAGTTATGAAGCTGGTATATATACAATTTCTCCCTTCTACCTACTATTAAACCAAAAAGCATCTTCTTTACAGGTCGATGATATTGTGGCAAAATGGTTAAACAGAATACCTCACATTAACAACCAGATTATAACAGATAGTTTTGAAATAACTGCGCAACCTTGGGTTCCAACATCTTGGCGGGAATCGCAGATAAAGATTAGTCTAATGTGTTATTTGACACCAAGCATATTGTCAAAATGGTATAAAACTCCACTTACCTGCCATAGATGTAGATCAACACTGACGGACTTAATGCATTGTTTTTGGGAATGTCCAAAAATTTCCCAGTTTTGGCAAAAAGTCTTTTTCTGGATGAATAATGTGCTACGCTTAGATTATTATCCAAAATCCAGTGAAATTTTCTTTTTAGTGAAATCCCAAAGAACCATGAAGAACTGTAAGCTTATAAACACAATTATTCTGATTGGTCGGAACCTTATTCTTAAAAGATGGAAAGCCAGAGAGGCACCGAAAATTATACATTTTAAAAACATGTTGATTACTCAATTTACGACAGAACAGCTAAACCTATCTTATCCTCAGGAGAATTACCTTTCTACATTCTTTAAGAAATGGGAAGTTTTTATCCTGTCTTTCCCAAGCGCATCACAAAAAAGCCTGATTAAACCCTTACGGAGTTCAATTTTTGTTCAGACTAATGTATATGCTGGATTGAAGTAAAAGAGAACTCCGAAGAGGGGGAGTGCCGAGGTAAGAGGGATAGGTAGTGTGGCGGGTTTGACTTATTTATTCATTTATATTTTCTTTCCTCTTTTTTTTTTTGTTGTTGTTGTTGTTTCTGCCTTGTCTTGTCTCTTTTGTTGTTGAAGGAATTAGTAATCACTACTGCACTGATCCAGTGAAATTAAGCTAAATACCATTATATTGGGACAGTACTCAAAAGGATTCACATAATTTTTTGATAGAGATACTTCTGATAGTTTGTCTACGTACTTGTAGTAGATATTTTATATTCAGTGATGGCTTTTCTTTTAAACCTTTGTATTAGTCTTTTGTGGCTGTAAATGTTGGGACAAAAATGAAATGGATAGAATTATCACTGATACGCTGTTTAGATCTCTTAATAGATATTCTACATCTATGTATGGTTTTTAAAATTTTTGTATTAGTCCTTTGTGATTTGAAATGTTGTTGTATTCCACTATTTCAAATATTGTTCTGTTGTTCATTAAAAGATAAATAAAGAGTTAAAAAAAAAAAAAAAAGATAATTTAGGCTGTAATTAGTTATATTATGGGAGAACCAGAACTCATGACATCTGAAATTAGGGTATTTAATATACAATAATATTGTTAGCTCATAATTTTTTATATTACTCTTTATATTGATCCCTGCAGATCTCCCACTAAAACTTAATATGAGCTCTATATATGAACATCAGCTTTTTCACTCAGAACAATACACTGCATGGCTAGGTTGTCTAGTAAATGGGCTTCTTCCTACTTTATTTCTTCTGCCCAAATGGCTGCCATCTCTGATACTACTTTAAAACCGGACCCTAACTTACTTCATTACCCCTACCCTATAAAGAATTCAGACCTTTTGCCACTAACTCCGCCCACCCTAATATGGTTTACCCTGTAAACATAGGAAAATGTATCCTGCGACCTATTCTCCCAAATTATTATTAGACACAAACATTATACCAGAGGCAACAAACTATAAATTGCCTCCCAGGTGATTTGATAAACTTAAAAATATATGTTTTCACTAACCACTATTCAAACCCCAAAATGGTTTCTATCTAACCTACAACCAGTTCTAATACACTATAGTTTGCCTTTGTAGTTACAAAAATATATCCCTTATCCCTGTAAATTTGACACTACTGCTCCCACCTACTTATATCCCTAATGACCATGGCCTAAGAGTGGCCGTTAAATATACTCGGAAATAGATTCAAATGTAAAAGAGGTTTGATGCTGAATATATCTGTTACATATTTACAAATCGATACGCTTATGACCGGGAGAGTTATATCTTATTTCTATGATATATTATACACAAAGAGTATTGTTGTATTCTTTATTTCTATACTATGTAAGCTTAAAAAATGTACACTACATACCAAAACTCTTGTATACAAGATGGACTCTATTGACTGCTACGCAAGAATGCTCTCATATGCTCGTTTAAATTTGTATTGTAACCCTGCATTTATTTGTATATTTTATAACCTCAATAAAAATACAATAATAAAAAAAAGAATCATACTTTTGCAAGCAAACTGTGTAAAACAGTTTGTTTTCTTTATTCCTTTATTTATTCACAGCTTGATAAAAAAAATATACATTTTGCACAATATGTCAATAATTGTGTACTAAGGTCACTCTGGATAATGCAATAATTTATCATAATAAGCATTTATCTAATTATTACAACTAGCTAGGTCACACACAGCCCCACTCCTTACTAGGGTGACCACATTTCCAAACTGCCAATCAGGGACACCCCCCCCACCCTCTCCAGGGACCCCCCCAGGGACACACACCCCAGGGACACCCCCCCACACACACACAAAAAAAATACTTTTTATTTTAGTGCCAATTTTGTGTCACTTCACTGAGGCAATTACATTATTTTTGTGAAATTATGCAGTAGCATATTATATTATAACATTATAAAATGAGTCATATATTAGAGGCTAAGGCTGCTGCCTGTTTACTAATACAAACAGTAATATACCATATTACCTACCTGTCTAAGATTAACTGAGGGTGGATGGACTCCAGAGTCTAACTAAAGCTTATTCTGAATCCTGAGTCTCTCTCTGTCACTGACACTGTGACTGTGTTGTTGTGCACTGGTAATAACCTAGATTTATAACCTATATATGTATGCTTATATAAAATGTGTGTTGACTTTGTTTCTCATGCATTTTAAATTGAAAAAATAAAGCAACTATGTTTTAATGATTAAAAAAGGTTACAACGTGTAACTTGTCCATTAGAAAAAAAAAATACAAAGATAGTTAAAATCAGTCAGCCTGGGTAATTTGAACTTTCTTTGTAGTAACCGCTATCGCTTCTCATTTTTTTTTTTAAATAGACAAGTTACAAGTTGTCACCTTTTTTTAACCATTAAAACAAAGTTGGTTCATTTTTAAATTGGCCTTCCGGTCGCCATAGC
This sequence comes from Bombina bombina, assembly GCF_027579735.1. Taxonomy (NCBI): domain Eukaryota; kingdom Metazoa; phylum Chordata; class Amphibia; order Anura; family Bombinatoridae; genus Bombina; species Bombina bombina. The sequence continues at coordinate 145,128,092 of NC_069500.1, read as the reverse complement.
AATAACCGGACAGAACCTTACTACTATCTGACTCAGTCACTAACTATCCCCTCTCACTAGCGACCATCTTCTTGCTCCTTTCCCATTACCCGCCCTTACCTCTCCGCCTATCTGATTGACACACTCTGACTCCTCGGTTCCAGTCCAACTGTCCAGGGCAGGCACTCCACCACCCACCTCCATGGCGCAGCACACGCACACTGGTACTGTAGGCAGGCACCAGAAGGGGCGGGGATATACAACATTTTTTTCTTTATTATTGATCTCCCTATAAGCTTCTAACTGGTTCTTATTTCTATCTATCTTATTTCTCTATTTTGTAACCAACTTTAAGATCTTTTTAGCAGAGAGTTTAACGTATTATCTTTTTTCACAGGTACTTCTAGTTACGTCACTAGAAAGGTTGTTCACTTTTACCAATGGGTGCAAAGCACACCCTTTTTAAATCAGTATGTGTGTAATACATATTTAAGCAGTAGTGAGTACAGCATCTTGCCGAACTGCGCATACTGTTTTTTGTTTTTGTACCTGCGTCCCTCCATGGACTTTTTAACATTTTTACCAATAAATGTTATGTTTTATACTTCTGTTGCTGTTTCAACCCTTCTTTCTGGTTGATATACATTATGCCTATTGAAGAAGCAGCACCACCTTCAAAGTGAATAGCCATTTGTTTGGCTCTATTGGGACTTTTCCTATTGCTGTAGTTGGATACCTGTATCGGATTGCACTTGAGCTACGGACGTGAGTTGTTCGGCTTTCTGCACAGAGTCTACGACGTGAGAGTGGAACTTCCATTTTTTTGCCCGCTGAGAACGGATGTACCGGAACAGCACACGGATGCTACGTTTCCATCAAGATCACCCGTTTAGCAAGGAGAGCTAACTGCAGACGCCGTCCACCAGGCTTCCTGATACATGCTCACCGGACGGGGCTGACAGTGACGTCACACGCTGAAAACTTCCATAGTGGAGATAGAATTGCAAGCTGCGGATGAAGCAGCTTGGGAGGTATAGCACCTTTCTTTCCTTTTACTGACCGCCCGCTGAGAATTACGGATTATTCTGGTATCCATACTGCTCATACCTACATAATAGGGTTTATTATTACTGTCCCTGATATTGTGACTATTTGTTCCAACATCACTATTTTAAGCCTCTTTCACTCCCGGCATTTTCCTCTGGTTGTTTAATTGATATACGAAAAATAACATACATATCCCTGCTTCCCTCCCTCATAACTGGTGGTGCCTCTGGTCTGGAGTTTGGCCCTGGCCCGCCCCTGCACCCTGGGGCAATGTCTTCTAGACTCTATGAATCTCACAATCTGCGCTGCAGGAAGTCTGCAACAAGCCGCCCTAGAGTCCTGAGACTTCAATCCTATTCCCTATTAGTCAATACGTCTGACGTCACTGCTGTCAGTCCTGGCTGTCAGTTTGTTTAATTTCATTCTGGGACACTGAATTAAGGTACCCGGGACCGACCTTAAAAATGCGGGACTCTCCTAGGCAATCCGGGATACGTGGTCACCCTACTCCTAACCCTCTCAGGTCCCCTCTTGCTCACAAAGACCTCTTCTAGCCTTTTGAGCCCCCCTCACAACCATGCGGCTCCTGATAGCTACCTTCCACAATCCCATTCTTACAATCACAGCCCCCTCTCCCTCACACACAGCCACCTCCTCATTCTCTAAGCCACATCTCCCTCACACATAGCCTCCTCCTGACTCTCTCAGCCCCCCTTGACCTCACACACAGCCCCCTCCTGACTTTCTCAGCCCCCCTCCCGCTCTCAGCCCCCCCACACCCTCACACACAGTCCACTCCTAACTCTCACAGCCCCCCCCTCGCCCTCACACACAGCCTCCTCCTGACTCTCTTTTAGCCCCCCTCTCTGTCACACACAGCCCCCTCATTCTCTAAGCCACCTCTCCCTCACACACAGCCCCATTCTCACTCGCTCAGCCCCTCTCACACACACAGCCCCCTCCTAATGCTCTCAGCCCCCCTCTCCCTCACACACAGCCACCTCCTGACTCTCTCAGCCCCCTCTCCCTCACACACAGCCCCCTCCTGGCTCTCCCAGCCCCCCTCGCCCTCACTCACAGCCTACTCCTGACTCTCTTTTAGCCCCCCTCTCTGACACACACAGCCCCTCCTCATTCTCTAAGCCACCACTCCCTCACACAGCCCCATTCTCACTCGGTCAGCCCCTCTCTCACACACAGCCCCCTCCTAATGCTCTCAGCCCCCCTCTCCCTCACACAAGGCCCCCTCCTCACTCTGTCCCCTCTCCCTCACACACAGCCACCTCCTGACTCTCTCAGCCCCCTCTCCCTCACACACAGCCTCCTCCTGACTCTTTCAGCCCCCTCCTGACACTCTCAGCCCCCCCACACACAGCCCCCTCCTGACTCTCCCAGCCCCCTCACCCTCACACACAGCCTTCTCCTGACTCTCAGCCCCCCTTGCCCTCACACACAGCCCCTCCTGACTCTTTCAGCCCCCCCTCTCCGTCACACACAGCCCTCCTCAACCTCAAACACAGTCCCCTCCTCAATCTCTCAGAGCCCCCCTCACTCTCCCAGACCCCCTCTCCCTCACACACAGCCCCCTCCTAACTCTCCCAGACCCCCTCTCTCCCTCAAACACAGCCCCCTCCCGACTCTCTGAGCCCCCCACTCCTTCTCACACAGCCCTCCTCAACCTCAAACACAGTCCCCTCCTCACTCTCTCAGACCCCCTCTCTCCCTCACACCCAGCCCCCTCCTCACTCTCCCAGACCCCCTCTCCCTCACACACAGCCCCCTCCTGACTCTCCCAGACTTCCTCTCTCCCTCAAACACAGCCCCCTCCTGACTCTCTCAGCCCCCCTCTCCTTCACACACAGCCCTCCTCAACCTCAAACACATTCCTCTCCTCACTCTCTCAGACCCACTCTCTCCCTCACACACAGCCCCCCCTCAACCTCCCAGACCCCCTCTCCCTCACACACAGCCCCCTCCTGACTCTTCCAGACCCCCTCTCTCCCTCAAAAACAGCCCCCTCCTGACTCTCTCAGCCCCCCTCTCCTTTTCACACAGCCCTCCTCACTCTCTCAGACCCCCTCTCTCCCTCACACACAGCCCCCTCCTCACTCTCCCAGACCCCTTCTCCCTCACACACAGTAATCACCTCACTCTCTTAGACCCCCCCTCTCCCTCACACATAGTAACCACCTCACTCTCAGACCCCCTCTCCCTCACACAGTCACCGCCTCACTCTCTCAGACCCCCTCTCAATCACACACATTCACCGCCTCACTCTCTCAGACCCTCTCCCTCACACACAGTCACCGCCTCACTCTTTCAGCCCCCTCCTGACACTCTCAGCCCCCTCACACACAGCCCCCTCCTGACTCTCCCAGCCCCCTCACCCTCACACACAGCCTCCTCCTGACTCTCAGCCCCCCTTGCCCTCACACACAGCCCTCCTCAACCTCAAACACAGTCCCCTCCTCAATCTCTCAGAGCCCCCCTCACTCTCCCAGACCCCCTCTCCCTCACACACAGCCCCCTCCTAACTCTCCCAGACCCCCTCTCTCCCTCAAACACAGCCCCCTCCCGACTCTCTGAGCCCCCCACTCCTTCTCACACAGCCCTCCTTAACCTCAAACACAGTCCCCTCCTCACTCTCTCAGACCCCCTCTCTCCCTCACACCCAGCCCCCTCCTCACTCTCCCAGACCCCCTCTCCCTCACACACAGCCCCCTCCTGACTCTCCCAGACTTCCTCTCTCCCTCAAACACAGCCCCCTCCTGACTCTCTCAGCCCCCCTCTCCTTCACACACAGCCCTCCTCAACCTCAAACACATTCCTCTCCTCACTCTCTCAGACCCCCTCTCTCCCTCACACACAGCCCCCCCTCAACCTCCCAGACCCCCTCTCCCTCACACACAGCCCCCTCCTGACTCTTCCAGACCCCCTCTCTCCCTCAAAAACAGCCCCCTCCTGACTCTCTCAGCCCCCCTCTCCTTTTCACACAGCCCTCCTCACTCTCTCAGACCCCCTCTCTCCCTCACACACAGCCCCCTCCTCACTCTCCCAGACCCCTTCTCCCTCACACACAGTAATCACCTCACTCTCTTAGACCCCCCTCTCCCTCACACATAGTAACCACCTCACTCTCAGACCCCCTCTCCCTCACACAGTCACCGCCTCACTCTCTCAGACCCCCTCTCAATCACACATTCACCGCCTCACTCTCTCAGACCCTCTCCCTCACACACAGTCACCGCCTCACTCTCTCAGACCCCCTCTCAATCACACACATTCACCGCCTCACTCTCTCAGACCCTCTCCCTCACACACAGTCACCGCCTCACTCTCTCAGACCCCCTCTCCCTCACATACAGTCACCGCCTCACTCTCTCAGACCCCCTCTCCCTCACACAGTCACCGCCTCACTCTTTCAGACCCCCTCTTCCTCACACACAGCCCCCTCCTCACTCTCCCAAACCCCCTCTCCCTCACACACAGTCACCGCCTTACTCTCTAAACCCCCCTCTCCCTCACACACAGCCCCCTCCTCACTCTCCCAGACCCCCTCTCCCTCACACACAGCCCCCTCCTCTATCTTTTTAAACAATTTTGAGTTGACTGTCCCTTTAAGCAACTTAGCATTTGTTATCAAGCACTTTCCAAGTAACACTTTTTTTTTATATCCCAAGCATTGTTTAGTTGTGGTTTAAATGCGAAGCTCCGCAACTCCCTTACCTTCTAAGCATGCTCTCTAACACCGGATGAACTCTTCCTTGTGTGCAAACACACAGTGTGTTTATGTTTGATTGAAGAGAAAATTGAAAGGTTTCAGTGCTATCCTATGTATGTCCCTGCAAAATAGAAGCTGTAAAATAAAGCAAATGAGGGAAAGCACTATGTAAGTAAAGAGTGATAAACGTCTTAAAGGGCAATTGTACACCAATTTTTTCTTTGCATAAATGTTTTGTAGATGATCCATTGATATAGCCCATATGGAAATGTTTTTGTAACAATGTATAGTTTTGCTTATTTTTTTTAATAACATTGTGCTGATTTTCAGACTCCTAACCAACCCCAAAGTATCAGATGTATACGCTTGTTTATAGTCTACTACTGGCTTCTGTTTGTCTAATCTGTCTTTTCATATGCAGGGAAGTGGGGAGGGGGAAGAGTGTCTGCTCCCAGCCCCTTTCACTGGGTGTCACAGCTTATCCTTATCAACAGTGCTAAACTTGGAGCTGCTAAGTAAGTTTTTAAAAGGTTTTATGCTGGATTTTTATATCAGTATCTGTGCATATTTTTCTTTATAGTAGTGTCTATTACATGCAGTTATATAAAAATTGGTGTATACTGTCCCTGTAAATCTATTTGCTCATTGCAGAGCTCATAAGAAACAATAACAATGATTACAGAAAATGTTTAGCTATGCGTAAATGATATAGTTTTTTTAGTAAAGGTCATAATTTATTTTGTCCCCTTTCGTGTAATTTTAGCTCAGAATTTGAAAAACATTTTCACAGATCTTGAAATACACCCTGGTGACTTATGAAAGCAGACCCTGCTACATATCTTTCCCTAATTAGATTTAACTGCTTACAAAAAATGCATTTCATACTAACATTATGAGTGTATCTAGCCTTGTTGTCTGCAGATTAAAACCCAGATTGGCTCCTCCAAATCAGTCAAACGGTGGGTGGAGTTTGGCTACTGAAAATTAAAGTAAAAAGGATGTTACATTTTAAAAACGTGTAGACTTGGCTGATATTCTATAGCAACACAACAGAAATGTCTTGTAATTACAAGGTGTGGGTATTGTCCCGTTAATCGGTCAACGGGTTTATCTTGGATGATGTTACGCTGCCAATGATCTCTTGGCTGTGTTTGCAAAAAAAGTCATGACAAAAGCTGGCAAAGCTTTTGAATGTAATAATGCATATATCAATCTGAGAAAGCATGATCAGGATAAGAGAGTAGCTAGGAATTAAATAATGTTGTAAACAGAAGCAGGCTAAGAAATCTATCATTTACAAAGAAGAATCAGGGGAAAGCGCGAACGCAGTCCCCCACTACCACAAATTATGCAGTCGAGTTTCCTGCATTTGAGGAAATCGCAGGGGTCAGCACAACCGGAGTGCAATGGATGAGCCTCGCCCTGGGAGAACCACCTTCATGATCATGGTATCTCCCCTGCCAGGTAAGTATGAGTTGTAGCATCAATCCAGCGGGCTGCTGCTCCAGCGCTACTTGCTAAACATAAGGGACCTTCCGTTCTTTCAGGCACAGCTGACAAAACAGATAAATTCAAATACTGGCTAAAATAGATCAGGCAAGCCCTCTGAATCTTTCACTATAGAAAAAAAAAAACATTTTATTGACCTGTGCATTCAAGAACCAGCAGTCCCAGGATTCATTGCAGCAAACATATTTGCATGTGATGATGTCACAAAGGCAGCCTGCTGTTTCTTCACAAGCATCACTCGCCTGATTGCTGCAAAAGAACTGAGCCGAACAGACATTTCACAGGGTATCACTGTCATTATAGCTACACTGCATCAAGTCAAGTCAATAATACTTTATTAGCATGAAATTATTACATGTGGTGCCAAAGTAATATGTTACAATAAAACAGATCCATAACAATTTATACAGTAGGAGTATAGTGGGTAAATATGATAACAGTTCTGATTGGGGGCTCTGGTCATGTGACAGTCTGTTACGTATAGCTTTGGATTTTTCTCCTAAGAGTAGACATAGGGGCCTATTTATCATCGGTCTTGCGGACCTGATCCGACAGTGCGGATCAGGTCCACAAGACCTCGCTGAATGCGAAGAGCAATACACTCTCCGCATTTAACATTGCACCAGCAGCTCACAAGAGCTGCTGGTGCAACGCCGAACCCCTGCTGACTCCCGGCCAATAGGCCGCCAGCAGGGAGCTGTCAATCAACCCAATCGTACTCGATCGGGTTGATTTCCGGCGATTCCTGTCCGCCTGCTCAGAGCAGACGGACAGGGTTATGGAGCAGCGGTCTTTAGACCGCTGCTTCATAACTTGTGTTTCTGGTGAGTCTGAAGACTCGCCAGAAACACGGGTTCACAAGCTCCGTACGGAGCTTGATAAATGGGCCCCCAAGTCTTTCTTGTTCAGACATCTGTGGGAAGTGTGTTATTTCTTTCCTTATTTCTGGGAAGTATTTATCCCTTAAGAGTTTGTATCTTGTACAGTACAAGAGGAAGTGCGCTTCAGTCTCTATGTCCCCGCTGTTACACTGCGCACATTGTCTGGCTGCCCTGGATCTCCAATTTGTCCGATATCTGCCAGTCTCTATTTCCAGCTGGTGGTCAGAGATTCTGTATTTAGTGAGTATCTGTCTGTTCTTTGGGTTGGTGACACTTGTGAGATACTCAGCTAGTTTGTACTCTCTTTGTAAAGACCTATAACACTCCAGCTTTTACAAGTGATAGCTTGTAATGTGAAGATATGGTCTGTGGTTCTTTGTTTAGGGAGGAACCCTATCTGACTCCTGTGCAGGGTTTTGCTGTCTATTAGAAATGTTAATATCCTTTGGTTCAGGATTGTGCAGAGTTTGCTCACATTGCTGTTTACACAGACTCCCCTGTAGTTATTTGGTCAGTGTGATCCCCATGTTTGTGGATTGGGGTAATCAGACCTTCTGTACATGTTTCTGGAAAGTGTGCTGATTGTAAGATGATGTTAAAACAGTTTTGTGAGAGCCTCTTGGAGCTGTGGGCTGCTGTGAATCAGCATCTCATTTAATATTTAGTCAGATTCACAAGCTTTTCTTGGTTTTAATGGCCGCTTGCTTCAGCACTCTGGTGGTACAGGTGGTATTTAAGCAACTTAGCATTTGTTATCAAGCACTTTGCAAATATCAACATATGGCAAAAACAGCACAGAAACATTATATAATATAAATATAAGCTAAATAGTTACCTAAAAAACACTTTTTAATAATCAAGACATGGTAGCATAAATATTTATAGGGATGTACTGTGATAAATAGGGAGTAAATAGGGACAGGCGAATTTTATCATTATTGCGCCCCAGCTCGCCTGTGTAAAGTTACGTCTATTCTTTTCTCTTGCAAGGTGTATCCAGTCCACGGATTCATCCTTTACTTGTGGGATATTCTCATTCCCTACAGGAAGTGGCAAAGAGAGCACACAGCAGAGCTGTCCATATAGCTCCCCCTCTAGCTCCACCCCCCAGTCATTCTCTTTGCCGGCTCTAAGCACTAGGGTCTCTCTCGGGAGGGTAAAGTGAATGTGGTGTTAGAATTGTAGTTTTTATTATCTTCAATCAAAAGTTTGTTATTTTAAATGGTACCGGTTTGTACTATTTACTCTCTAACAGAAAAGTGATGAAGATTTCTGCTGAGAGGAAAATGATTTTAGCATGTTGTAACTAAAATCCACTGCTGTTCCCACACAGGACTGAGGAGTACCAGAAAACTTCAGTTGGGGGGAACGGTTTGCAGGGTAATCTGCAATGAAGTATGTTCAGTCATTTATTTCTAGACAAGACTGAGATAATGCTAGAAGAGACTGACAATATCCCCATGAGGGGAGGGTAAGCTATGTTCACAGACTTAGTAAGGAATTGAATGCTTACATAACAGGGCTAATTATGCTGGTTGACACTGATTCAGGGCAATCAATTGTTTATTTAAGTAAAATAACGTTTGTAGACACTTTGAAAGTCCTTTTGGGGTTCTTTCTGGGGTTATTACCCACATGGCTGTTTTTTATTCACTTAAGAGTGATTTACTAGGCCTCACAGCTCCGGAGTAGAGTGGGAGGGGCCTAATTTCGCGCCTCAGATGCGCAGTTAGAATTGCAGAGAAGTTCATGCTGCTTCACATGGAGGGTCCTGCTGCTGTTTGAGGGCCTTATAGAAGCTATATTTCCCCAAATCTGATCCCTTAGGGCAGGTAGGGCCACAGCAAGGCTGTGGCAAGGTGCTGTACTATTTTTAACCGGGTGTTGGCTTTAGGCTGCTCCGGTTTGGGAATTAAGGGGTTAATCGTTTTGCAACTTGTGGTGCAATCTTATTAAGGCTTTAGGTACATACTGTGAAAATTTCAAGAGGATTGCTGCATTTTTCACTGTTTTGTAAAATTGTGTGCTCTTTTTATCTCTTAAAGGCACAGTAACGTTTTTTCAAATTGTGTTTTTTATTTGATTAAAGTGATTTCCAAGCCTGCTTGTGTATACTACTAGTCTGTTAAACATGTCTGACACTAAGGAAAATCCTTGTTCAATGTGTTTAGAAGCCATGGTGGAACCCCCTCTCAGAATGTGTCCCACTTGTACTGATATGTCTATACACTTTAAAGATCATATTGTTGCACTTAATTACCAGGGCTGGAATAAGGGAAAACAGGCCAAAAAGCCTGCAGCTGCCAACAAGACAGCATGAAGGGGTAGCCCCCAATCCGGGACCGGATCTAGTAGGGGGCAGACTCTCTCTCTTCGCTCAGGCCTGGGCAAGAGATGTACATGATCCTTGGGCGTTAGATATTGTATCCCAGGGATATCTTCTAGAATTCAAGGGTTCTCCTCCAAGGGGGAGGTTCCACATTTCTCGTCTGTCTACAGATCAGACAAAGAAAGAGGCGTTTTTATGCTGTGTAGAAGATCTACATACAATGGGAGTGATCCACCCAGTTCCAATCATGAAACAAGGGCTGGGTTTTTACTCAAACCTGTTTGTGGTTCGCAAAAAAGAGGGAACTTTCAGACCCATCCTGGATCTAAAAATTCTAAACAGATTCCTAAGAGTCCCATCATTCAAAATGGAGACCATTCGGACAATCTTACCAATGATCAAGGAAGGTCAATATATGACTACCGTGGATCTAAAGGATGCATACCTACACATTCCTATCCACAAAGATCATCACCAGTTTCTCAGGTTCACCTTTCTGGACAAGCATTACCAGTTTGTGGCTCTTCCTTTCGGCTTAGCCACTGCTCCCAGAATTTTCACAAAGGTGCTAGGGTCCCGCCTGGCGGTTCTAAGACCGCGGGGCACAGCAGTGGCGCCTTACCTAGACGACATCTTAATTCAGGTGCCGTCTTTCCAAAGAGCCAAGTCTCACATGGAGATTGTATTTGCCTTTCTGAGGTCTCACGGATGGAAGGTGAACATCAAAAACAGTTCCCTTTCCCCTCTCACAAGGGTTCCCTTCCTAGGGACTCTAATAGACTCAGTAGAAATGAAAATATTTGTGACGGAGGTCAGAAAATTAAAACTGTTATCTACTTGCCGAGTTCTTCATTCCATTCCCCGGCCATCTGTGGCTCAGTGCATGGAGACAATCGGATTAATGGTAGCGGCAATGGACATAGTCCCTTTTGCTCGGATACACCTCAGACCACTGCAACTATGCATGCTCAAACAGTGGAATGGGGATTATGCAGATTTGTCTCCTCAAATTCAGTTGGACCAGGAGACCAGAGATTCTCTTCTCTGGTGGTTGTCTCAGGATCACCTGTCTCTGGGAATATGTTTCCGCAGACCAGAGTGGATCATTGTAATGACCGACGCCAGTCTGTTAGGCTGGGGGGCGGTCTGGGACTCCCTGAAAGCTCAGGGCTTATGGTCTTGGGAAGAAAAGCTTCTCCCGATAAACATTCTGGAACTGAGGGCGATATTCAACGCTCTTCAGGCATGGCCTCAACTAGCTGCGGCCAAATTCATCAGATTTCGGTCGGACAACATCACGACTGTAGCTTATGTCAATCATCAGGGGGGAACAAAGAGTTCCCTAGCGATGACGGAAGTAACCAAAATAATCAGGTGGGCGGAGGATCACTCCTGCCATCTCTCAGCAATTTACATCCCAGGAGTAGACAACTGGGAGGCGGATTTCTTCTGTTAAGTGTGATCAGTCCACGGGTCATCATTACTTCTGGGATATTACTCCTCCCCAACAGGAAGTGCAAGAGGATTCACCCAGCAGAGCTGCATATAGCTCCTCCCCTCTACGTCACTCCCAGTCATTCTCTTGCACCCAACGACTAGATAGGATGTGTGAGAGGACTATGGTGATTATACTTAATTTTATATCTTCAATCAAAAGTTTGTTATTTTAAAATAGCACCGGAGTGTGTTATTACCTCTCTGGCAGAGTTTGAAGAAGAATCTACCAGAGTTTTGCTATGATTTTAGCCGGAGTAGTTAAGATCATATTGCTGTTCTCGGCCATCTGAGGAGTGAGGTAAACTTCAGATCAGGGGACAGCGGGCAGATGAATCTGCATAGAGGTATGTAGCAGTTTTTATTTTCTGACAATGGAATTCATGAGAAAATCCTGCCATACCGATATAATGTCATGTATGTATACTTTACACTTCAGTATTCTGGGGAATGGTACTTCACTAGAATTACACTGTAAGAAATACATAAAGCTGTTTAATAACTAGAGATTATGTTTAACGTTTTTGCTGGAATGTAAAATCGTTTTCATTTACTGAGGTACTGAGTGAATAAATGTTTGGGCACTATTTTTCCACTTGGCAGTTGCTTAATCTGTTTTTCTGACAGTTTCTGTTCTCCCTCACTGCTGTGTGTGAGGGGGAGGGGCCGTTTTTTGGCGCTTTTTCTATGCATCAAATATTTCAGTCAGCAACTCATTGTATTCCCTGCATGATCCGGTTCATCTCTACAGAGCTCAGGGGTCTTCAAACTTATTTTGAGGGAGGTAATTTCTCTCAGCAGAGCTGTGAGAATTATAGTTTGACTGAGATAAAAAACGTTTATTCTGTCATTTGTTTCCTGCTTTCAGAATTTGTTATCTTTGCTAATGGGATTAAACCTTTGCTAAAGTTGTGTTGTTTACAAGGATTGAGGCTATAACTGTTTCAATTTATTAATTTTCAACTGTCATAGATCTTCTGTGCTTCTTAAAGGCACAGTACATTTTAATATTATTCTAATTGAATTGTATTTCCAAGTTGCAAGTTTATTTGCTAGTGTGTTAAACATGTCTGATTCAGAGGATGATACCTGTGTCATTTGTTGCAATGCCAAAGTGGAGCCCAATAGAAATTTATGTACTAACTGTATTGATGCTACTTTAAATAAAAGTCAATCTGTACAAATTGAACAAATTTCACCAAACAACGAGGGGAGAGTTATGCCGACTAACTCGCCTCACGTGTCAGTACCTACATCTCCCGCTCAGAGGGAGGTGCGTGATATTGTAGCGCCGAGTACATCTGGGCGGCCATTACAAATCACATTACAGGATATGGCTACTGTTATGACTGAGGTTTTGGCTAAATTACCAGAACTAAGAGGTAAGCGTGATCACTCTGGGGTGAGAACAGAGTGCGCTGATAATATTAGGGCCATGTCAGACACTGCGTCACAGATGGCAGAACATGAGGACGGAGAACTTCATTCTGTGGGTGACGGTTCTGATCCAAACAGACTGGATTCAGATATTTCAAATTTTAAATTTAAACTGGAAAACCTCCGTGTATTACTAGGGGAGGTGTTAGCGGCTCTGAATGATTGTAACACAGTTGCAATACCAGAGAAAATGTGTAGGTTGGATAAATATTTTGCGGTACCGACGAGTACTGAGGTTTTTCCTATACCTAAGAGACTTACTGAAATTGTTACTAAGGAGTGGGATAGACCCGGTGTGCCGTTCTCACCCCCTCCGATATTTAGAAAAATGTTTCCAATAGACGCCACCACAAGGGACTTATGGCAAACGGTCCCTAAGGTGGAGGGAGCAGTTTCTACCTTAGCTAAGCGTACCACTATCCCGGTGGAGGATAGCTGTGCTTTTTCAGATCCAATGGATAAAAAGTTAGAGGGTTACCTTAAGAAAATGTTTGTTCAACAAGGTTTTATATTGCAACCCCTTGCATGCATTGCGCCGATCACGGCTGCAGCGGCATTCTGGATTGAGTCTCTGGAAGAGAACATTGGTTCAGCTACTCTGGACGACATTACGTACAGGCTTAGAGTCCTTAAACTATCTAATTCATTCATTTCGGAGGCCGTAGTACATCTTACTAAACTTACGGCGAAGAATTCAGGATTCGCCATTCAGGCACACAGGGCGCTGTGGCTAAAATCCTGGTCAGCTGATGTTACTTCTAAGTCTAAATTGCTTAATATACCTTTCAAAGGGCAGACCTTATTCGGGCCCGGGTTGAAAGAGATTATCGCTGACATTACAGGAGGTAAAGGCCATGCCCTGCCTCAGGACAAAGCCAAAGCCAAGACTAGACAGTCTAATTTTCGTTCCTTTCGTAATTTCAAAGCAGGAGCAGCATCAACTTCCTCTGCACCAAAACAGGAAGGAGCTGTTGCTCGCTACAGACAAGGCTGGAAACCTAACCAGTCCTGGAACAAGGGCAAGCAGACTAGGAAACCTGCTGCTGCCCCTAAAACGGCATGAATTGAGGGCCCCCGATCCGGGATCGGATCTAGTGGGGGGCAGACTTTCTCTCTTCGCCCAGGCTTGGGCAAGAGATGTTCAGGATCCCTGGGCGCTAGAGATAATATCTCAGGGATACCTTCTGGACTTCAAATACTCTCCTCCAAGAGAGAGATTTCATCTGTCAAGATTGTCAACAATCCAGACAAAGAAAGAGGCGTTTCTACGCTGCGTACAAGAGCTCTTGTTAATGGGAGTAATCCATCCAGTTCCACGATCGGAACAGGGACAGGGGTTTTACTCAAATCTGTTTGTGGTTCCCAAAAAAGAGGGAACTTTCAGACCAATCCTGGACTTAAAGATCCTAAACAAATTCCTAAGAGTTCCATCGTTCAAGATGGAGACTATTCGGACAATTTTACCTATGATCCAAGAGGGTCAATACATGACCACTGTAGATTTAAAGATGCTTACCTTCACATACCGATTCACAAAGATCATTATCGGTACCTAAGGTTTGCCTTCCTAGACAGGCATTACCAGTTTGTGGCTCTTCCATTCGGATTGGCTACAGCTCCAAGAATCTTCACAAAGGTTCTGGGTGCTCTTCTGGCGGTACTAAGACCGCGGGGAATCTCGGTAGCTCCATACCTAGACGACATTCTGATACAAGCTTCAAGCTTTCAAACTGCCAAGTCTCATACAGAGTTAGTGCTGGCATTTCTAAGGTCACATGGATGGAAGGTGAACGAAAAGAAAAGTTCACTCGTTCCACTCACAAGAGTTCCCTTCCTGGGGACTCTTATAGATTCTGTAGAAATGAAGATTTACCTGACAGAGGACAGGCTAACAAGACTTCAAAGTGCTTGCCGCACCCTTCATTCCATTCAACACCCGTCAGTGGCTCAATGCATGGAGGTAATTGGCTTAATGGTAGCGGCAATGGACATAGTACCCTTTGCACGCTTACACCTCAGACCACTGCAACTGTGCATGCTAAGTCAGTGGAATGGGGATTACTCAGACTTATCCCCTTCTCTGAATCTGGATCAAGAGACCAGAAATTCTCTTCTATGGTGGCTTTCTCGGCCACATCTGTCCAGGGGGATGCCATTCAGCAGACCAGACTGGACAATTGTAACAACAGACGCCAGCCTTCTAGGTTGGGGTGCCGTCTGGAATTCTCTGAAGGCTCAGGGACAATGGAGTCAGGAGGAGAGTCTCCTGCCAATAAACATTCTGGAATTGAGAGCAGTTCTCAATGCCCTCCTGGCTTGGCCCCAGTTGACAACTCGGGGGTTCATCAGGTTTCAGTCGGACAACATAACGACTGTAGCTTACATCAACCATCAGGGAGGGACAAGAAGCTCCCTAGCTATGATGGAAGTATCAAAGATAATTTGCTGGGCAGAGTCTCACTCTTGCCACCTGTCAGCAATCCACATCCCGGGAGTGGAGAACTGGGAGGCGGATTTCTTAAGTCGTCAGACTTTTCATCCGGGGGAGTGGGAACTTCATCCGGAGGTCTTTGCCCAAATACTTCGACGTTGGGGCAAACCAGAGATAGATCTCATGGCGTCTCGACAGAACGCCAAGCTTCCTCGTTACGGGTCCAGATCCAGGGATCCAGGAGCAGTCCTGATAGATGCTCTGACAGCACCTTGGGACTTCAGGATGGCTTACGTGTTTCCACCCTTCCCGTTGCTTCCTCGATTGATTGCCAGAATCAAACAAGAGAGAGCATCAGTGATTCTAATAGCACCTGCGTGGCCACGCAGGACTTGGTATGCAGACCTGGTGGACATGTCATCCTGTCCACCTTGGTCTCTACCTCTGAAACAGGACCTTCTGATACAGGGTCCCTTCAAACATCAAAATCTAATTTCTCTGAAGCTGACTGCTTGGAAATTGAACGCTTGATTTTATCAAGACGTGGATTTTCTGAGTCAGTTATTGATACCTTAATACAGGCTAGGAAACCTGTTACCAGAAAGATTTACCATAAGATATGGCGTAAATACCTATATTGGTGTGAATCCAAAGGTTACTCTTGGAGTAAGGTTAGGATTCCTAGGATATTGTCTTTTCTACAAGAAGGTTTAGAAAAGGGTTTATCTGCTAGTTCATTAAAGGGACAGATCTCAGCTCTGTCCATTCTGTTACACAAACGTCTGTCAGAAGTTCCTGACGTCCAGGCTTTTTGTCAGGCTTTGGCCAGAATTAAGCCTGTGTTTAAAACTGTTGCTCCACCATGGAGTTTAAACCTTGTTCTTAATGTTTTACAGGGCGTTCCGTTTGAACCCCTTCATTCCATTGATATAAAGTTGTTATCTTGGAAAGTTCTATTTTTAATGGCTATTTCCTCGGCTCGAAGAGTCTCTGAATTATCAGCCTTACATTGTGATTCTCCTCATTTGATTTTTCATTCGGATAAGGTAGTCCTGCGTACTAAACCTGGGTTCTTACCTAAGGTAGTTACTAACAGGAATATCAATCAAGAGATTGTTGTTCCTTCTTTATGCCCAAATCCTTCTTCAAAGAAGGAACGTCTACTGCACAACCTGGATGTAGTCCGTGCTCTAAAATTTTACTTACAGGCAACTAAGGAATTTCGACAAACGTCTTCTCTGTTTGTCATTTACTCTGGGCAGAGGAGAGGTCAAAAAGCTTCCGCTACCTCTCTTTCTTTTTGGCTTCGTAGCATAATTCGTTTAGCTTATGAGACTGCTGGACAGCAGCCTCCTGAAAGAATTACAGCTCATTCTACTAGAGCTGTGGCTTCCACTTGGGCCTTCAAGAATGAGGCCTCTGTTGAACAGATTTGCAAGGCTGCAACTTTGTCTTCGCTTCATACTTTTTCCAAATTTTACAAATTTGACACTTTTGCTTCATCGGAGGCTATTTTTGGGAGAAAGGTTCTTCAGGCAGTGGTTCCTTCTGTATAAAGAGCCTGCCTATCCCTCCCGTCATCCGTGTACTTTTGCTTTGGTATTGGTATCCCAGAAGTAATGATGACCCGTGGACTGATCACACTTAACAGAAGAAAACATAATTTATGCTTACCTGATAAATTCCTTTCTTCTGTAGTGTGATCAGTCCACGGCCCGCCCTGTTTTTAAGGCAGGTAAATATTTTTTAATTTATACTCCAGTCACCACTTCACCCTTGGCTTTTCCTTTCTCGTTGGTCCTTGGTCGAATGACTGGGAGTGACGTAGAGGGGAGGAGCTATATGCAGCTCTGCTGGGTGAATCCTCTTGCACTTCCTGTTGGGGAGGAGTAATATCCCAGAAGTAATGATGACCCGTGGACTGATCACACTACAGAAGAAAGGAATTTATCAGGTAAGCATAAATTATGTTTTTCTAAGTCGTCAGACTTTTCACCCGGGGAGTGGGAACTCCCCCCGGAGGTATTTGCCCAGCAGACTCAGCTATGGGGCACTCCAGAATTGGATCTGATGGCGTCCCGTCAGAACGCCAAACTTCCTCTCTACGGGTCCAGGTCCCGGGACCCCAAGGCGGTATTGATGCTCTAGCAGCGCCTTGGTCCTTCAATCTGGCTTATATTTTTCCACCGTTTCCTCTCCTCCCGCGTCTGGTCGCCAGAATCAAGCAGGAGAAGGCTTTGGTGATTCTGATAGCACCTGCGTGGCCACGCAGGACTTGGTATGCAGACCTAGTGGACATGTCATCTGTCCCACCATGGACACTGCCAATGAGGCAGGATCTTCTAATACAGGGTCCGTTCAAGCATCCAAATTTAGTTTCTCTACGTCTGACTGCTTGGAGATTGAACGCTTAATTCTATCAAAGCGTGGGTTCTCTGAGTCAGTTATAGATACTCTGATTCAGGCTAGAAAGCCTGTCACCAGGAAAATCTACCATAAGATATGGCGGAAATATCTTTGTTGGTGTGAATCCAAGGGTTACTTATGGAGTAAGATTAGGATACCCAGGATATTGTCCTTTCTCCAAGAAGGATTGGAGAAAGGATTGTCAGCTAGTTCCTTAAAAGGACAAATATCTGCTTTGTCTATCCTGTTACACAAGCATCTGGCAGAGGTACCAGACGTTCAAGCGTTTGCTCAGGCTTTAGTCAGAATCAAGCCTGTCTATAAACCTGTGGCTCCGCCATGGAGTTTGAATCTAGTTCTTTCAGTTCTTCAAGGGGTTCCGTTTGAACCTTTACATTCCATAGACATTAAGTTGTTATCTTGGAAAGTTTTGTTTTTGGTAGCTATCTCTTCTGCTCGAAGAGTTTTAGAATTATCTGCCTTACAGTGTGATTCACCTTACCTGGTGTTCCACGCAGATAAGGTAGTTTTGCGTACCAAGCCTGGTTTTCTTCCTAAAGTTGTTTCTAACAAGAATATTAACCAGGAAATAGTTGTTCCTTCTCTGTGTCCTAATCCATCTTCGAAGAAGGAACGTCTATTACACAATCTTGATGTAGTTCGTGCTTTAAAGTTCTATTTACAAGCAACTAAGGATTTCAGACAAACATCTTCCTTGTTTGTTATCTATTCTGGTAAGAGGAGGAGAGGTCAGAAAGCGACTGCTACCTCTCTTTCCTTTTGGCTGAAAAGCATCATCCGTTTGGCCTATGAGACTGCTGGCCAGCAGCCTCCTGAAAGAATTACTGCTCATTCTACCAGAGCAGTGGCTTCCACATGGGCTTTCAAAAATGAGGCTTCTGTTGAACAGATTTGTAAGGCAGCGACTTGGTCTTCACTGCATACTTTTGCCAAATTTTACAAATTCGATACTTTTGCTTCTTCGGAGGCTATTTTAGGGAGAAAGGTTTTGCAAGCAGTGGTGCCTTCCGTTTAGGTTTAGGTGTGCTCTCTTTGCCACTTCCTGTAGGGAATGAGAATATCCCACAAGTAAAGAATGAATCCGTGGACTGGATACACCGCAAGAGAAAGTAATTTATCAGGTAAGCATAAATTCTGTTTTTATAAATTCAGGCGCACATGTGCGCTTCTCCGGAGGCGAGCTGGGGCGCAGTTACAGGCCAAGCACATACAGACTTTGTCTAACCTTTGATAAATCTACCCCTTAGCATTTGTTATGAAGTACTTTGCAAGTAACACAGTTTCTATGTCCCAAGCATCAGAACAGGGTGAAGGAACAATTCTCAGTCCAATAATTTTGACACATTGAGAGATCATCCTACGTCTAATACTTTAATCTTCTGAGGGGATTTTCCTAATTTCTAAACACAGAACCTTTAGTAAATTTAAGGGATAATAAAGTCCAAAAATGTATTTCACAATTCAGATAGAGCATGCAATTTTACACAACTTTCCAATTTATTTTTTAGATCTAATTTTCTTTGTTCTCTTGGTTTACTTTGTTGAAAAGCATACCTAGGTAGGCTCAGGAGCAGCAATGCACTGCTGGGTACTAGCTGCTGACTGGTGGCTGCACATTTATGCCTCTTGTGATTGGCTCACCAGAATGAACGGTATGTTCTATCTGAATCATGAAGGAGAAATGTGAGGTTTCAGGTCCCTTTAATTTATTTTTAGTTGTGGTTTAAATGTAAATCTCTGCAACTCCCTTTCCTTGAAAGCATTTGCTCTTACAACAGATTAACTCTTCCTTATGTGCAAACAGTGTGTTTATGTTTGGTTGAAGAGAACATTAAAAGTGACACTTAAGTCAAAATTGAACTGTCAGGATGCATACAGAGCATGTGCAGTCTTTTTATTTTTACACTTTTTGAGTCACCAGCTCCTACTGAGCATGTGCAAGAATTCACAAAATATACGTATATGCATTTGTGATTGGCTGATGGCTGTCACATGATCCAGGGGGAGTGGAAATAGACATAACTTTGAAATTTGTCAGAAAAAAATAATAATAATCATTTAAAGTTCAGACTAAGTGCTATCACATTGTCTTTTTATCATGTATTTGTTGATCATGCAAATCTACTGTGTTAACTGGTCTTTTAAAAAGGTTTCAGTGCTATCCTATGTATGCCCATGTAAAATAGAAGCTGCAAAAGAGAGCATTAACCCCTTAATGACAACTGACGTACCAGGTACGTCATGCAAAAACTAACAGTTAATGACAATTGACATATCTGGTACGTCAGTTGTCTAACAGAGTGCTGGAAGCGATCACAATCGCTTCCAGCAGCTCTGAGGGTATTGCAGTGATGCCTCGATATGGAGGCATCCTGCAATACCCCTTTACAAGCCTCCGATGCAGAGAGAGCCACTCTGTGGCCCTCTCTGCACTGGTAGCTATGGTGCCGTTGTCCGGGTGAGAGGCAGCGTGCGTGTGCACGAGGCGCGTGTGCGTGCGCGTGAACATAGTGAGCGTGCACGGGTGCATGTGCAAGAGGCGCGCGTGCATGTACACGTGCACGTGCGCGCATTAGCCACACTGACACCAATGAGGGCAGAAAGGGAGAGAAAGGTAAAAAAAAAATTCAAATATAAATGGATCTGGGAGGGGGAGGGGGGTGGGGGTATTGTGGGGGGCTGCTATACTACAGAAAGAGTTAAGTTAAAAATAAAATAAAACAGAATTTATGCTTACCTGATAAATTACTTTCTCCAACGGTGTGTCCGGTCCACGGCGTCATCCTTACTTGTGGGAATATCTCTTCCCCAACAGGAAATGGCAAAGAGTCCCAGCAAAGCTGGCCATATAGTCCCTCCTAGGCTCCGCCCACCCCAGTCATTCGACCGATGGACAGGAGGAAATATATATAGGAGAAACCATATGGTACCGTGGTGACTGTAGTTAGAGAAAATAATTCATCAGACCTGATTAAAAAAACCAGGGCGGGCCGTGGACCGGACACACCGTTGGAGAAAGTAATTTATCAGGTAAGCATAAATTCTGTTTTCTCCAACATTGGTGTGTCCGGTCCACGGTGTCATCCTTACTTGTGGGAACCAATACCAAAGCTTTAGGACACGGATGAAGGCAGGGAGCAAATCAGGTTACCTAAACGGAAGGCACCACAGCTTGCAAAACCTTTCTCCCAAAAATAGCCTCCGAAGAAGCAAAAGTATCAAATTTGTAAAATTTGGCAAAAGTGTGCAGTGAAGACCAAGTCGCTGCCTTACATATCTGGTCAACAGAAGCCTCGTTCTTGAAGGCCCATGTGGAAGCCACAGCCCTAGTGGAGTGAGCTGTGAGTCTTTCAGGAGGCTGCCGTCCGGCAGTCTCATAAGCCAATCGGATGATGCTTTTAAACACCAAAAAACTCTTAACCATCTCCGTGGAGATGTTGCCTGTGCAACGGCAAAGAGAATGACTGGGGTGGGCGGAGCCTAGGAGGGACTATATGGCCAGCTTTGCTGGGACTCTTTGCCATTTCCTGTTGGGGAAGAGATATTCCCACAAGTAAGGATGACGCCGTGGACCGGACACACCAATGTTGGAGAAAAATACTTAGTTTTTTGGGGCCAAACTGGATACTGGCAGACAGCTGCCAGTACCCAAGATGGCGGTAATTAGGTAGGGGAGAGGGTTAGAGAGCTGGAGGGGGGATCAGGGAGGTTGGGGTTAAGGCAGGGTTCCATCACAGCTAAAATATTTTATTATATTTATTTAAAAAAAAAAAAAACCTTATTTAGTACTGGCAGACTTTCTGCCAGTACTTAAGATGGCGGTAACAATTGTGGGGTGGGGGGAGGGAAGAGAGCTGTTTGGGAGGGATCAGGGGGTGGGATGTGTCAGGTGGGAGGCTGATCTCTAAAATTAACCCTGCAAGCTCCCTACAAGCTACCTAATTTAACCCCTTCCCTGCTGGGCATAATTCACGTGTGGTGCGCAGCAGCATTTAGCAGCCTTCTAATTACCAAAAAGCAACGCCAAAGCCATATAAATCTGCTATTTCTGAACAAAGGGGATCCCAGAGAAGCTTTTACAACAATTTCTGCCATAATAGCACAAGCTGTTTGTAAATAATTTCAGTGAGAAACCTAAAATTGTGAAAAATGTAAAGTTTTTTTTTTATTTGCTCGCATTTGGCTGTGAAATGGTGGCATAAAATATACCAAAATGGGCCTAGATCAATACTTGGGGTTGTCTACTACACTACACTAAAGCTAAAATTAACCCTACAAGCTCCCTAATTAACCCCTTCACTCCTGGGCATAAAACACGTGTGGTGCGCAGCGGCATTTAGCGGCCTTCTAATTACCAAAAAGCAACCACAAAGCCATATAAGTCTGTTATTTCTGAAAAAAGGGGATCCCAGAGAAGCATTTACAACCATTTGTGCCATAATTGCAGAAGCTGTTTGTAAATAATTTCAGTGGGAAACCTAAAGTTTGTGACAAAATTTGTGAAAAAGAAAACTTTTTTTTTTTTTTGATCGCATTTGGTGGTGAAATGGTGGCATGAAATATACCAAAATGGGCCTAGATCAATACTTTGGGTTGTCTTCTAAAAAAAAATATATACATGTCAAGGGATATTCAGGTATTCCTGACAGTGATCAGGGTTCCAATGTAACTAGCGCTAATTTTGAAAAAAAGTGGTTTGGAAATAGCAAAGTGCTACTTGTATTTATTGCCCCATAAATTGCAAAAAAAGCAAGGAATGTGTAAACATTGGGTATTTCTAAACTCAGGACAAAATTTAGAAACTATTTAGCATGGGTGTTTTTTGGTGGTTGTAGATGTGTAACAGATTTTGGGGGTCAAAGTTAGAAAAAGTGTGTTTTTTTCCATTTTTTTCTCATATTTTATCTTTTTTTTTTTTTTAGTAAATTAAAAGATATGGTGAAAATAATGGTATCTTTAGAAAATCCATTTAATGGCGAGAAAAACGGTATATAATATGTGTGGGTACAGTAAATGAGTAAGAGGAAAATTAAAGCTAAACACAAACACTGCAGAAATGTAAAAATAGCCATTGTCATTAAAGGTAAGAAAATTGAAAAATGTTCTTTCGTGATTCAGATAGAGCATGAAATTTTAAGCAACTTTCTAATTTACTCCTATTATCAAATTTTCTTCATTCTCTTGGTACTATCTTTATTTGAAATGTACAGATGCCGGCCCATATGTACAGATGCCGGCCCATATGTACAGATGCCGGCCCATTTAGATGCCGGCCCATTTTTGGTGAACAACCTGGGTTGTCCTTGCCGATTGGTGGATAAATTCATCCACCAATAAAAAAGTGCTGTCCAGAGTACTGAAACCAAAAAAAGCTTAGATGCCTTCTTTTTCAAATAAAGATAGCAAGAGAATGAAGAAAAATTGATAATAGGAGCAAATTAGAAAGTTGCTTAAAATTGCATGCTCTTTCTGAATTACAAAAGAAAAAATTTGGGTTCAGTGCCCCTTTAAGTAAGGAAAGAGTGATACACGTCACTCTCAACACTATTTCCTCATTTCAGAGCTGGTGAGAAAAACCAAGGTTTATACAGAATATGTTTTAGCGCTGCAACAACAAATCGATATAATCAATATAATCGATTATGAAAATAGTTGTCAACAAATCTCATAATCAATTAGTCGATTTGCAATTAGTTGGTCTGTGCACAGCACCAAATGTAATGCTCGTGCTATACCCCTCTATCAGACCGAACTCGGCCAGTAGTCTTGTTATCCCAGCGTCGAGCCGGAATGATAGGGAATATCCCAGAGCAGAGAAAGTTAGTAAGATAAGGAGAGCGGCACTCACCACAGGCAGGACAGTCACCAATGGCAACAGCAGAAAAGGGCAAGGCAAATCACTGGAATGGTCAAACAGGCAGGATTTAGCAACTGTAAAGCAGTCCAAGGACAAACCACTAGAATGGTCAGACAGGCAAAGTTCAGTAGCAATATATCAGTCCAGCAATTTAGGGATTAAACAGGTAGAATAGTCAGACAGGCAGGGTTCAGCAGCAATATATCAGTCCAGCAATTAAGGGGTTAAACAGGTAGAGTAGTCAGACAGGCAGGGTTCAAAACACAGAAAGGCAATAAGAAAAATGATCTATCACTACCAGGAGTACAAGAAGTAACACCTATACTTCGGCAGTGATAGATCGTTTGATAGAAGCTTACATAGTTGCAGGATTCACGCCACAGATGTCTGGACCGGCATTAGAAGAAGGGAGCGTGCGGAGCGGCGATGACGTCAGCACCGCACGCATCACATACAGCCCCTCGCAACGAGGAGGGAAGGAGACGCTGCACCCCTAGCAACGGCTAGAGCGGCACGGCATGACACCAACTGCTTTACTCCGATGAACTGTCACTGTAGGTCAAAGGGTTGAAAGAAAAATTTAAAACATAACTTTTATTACCTTAACAATCAATAAAAAATGTGTTGTGTGAGTGTGTGCACTTTAAAAACACATAGCAACTTTTACAGATAATGGATGTGGCCCTGAATATTAGATAAGTAAATTCCCTTGGACTGGAGATATTGTTTGAATTTATGTATATGTTGGATTAGTAATATACATCTATCCAGTGGCTAGTTGGCTTGTGTCTTTCAATATTATACACCACTTTGGGATTCAAACTTTCCACAAATTGTTAATAGTGTATCAAGTTGAGCAACCGTATAAGAGAAATAAATATATGGTTTGTATCTGTGTGATACACTGGTAATTAATATACTGGTTTGTGTTTATTATTTACACTGTTAGGATAAATAGTCTCTGTATAGAGATAATTCACACATTCAGTTACATTACTGGTTCTTAATCATTATAAATTCTATATACAGATTGCAATCACTATTAACATTTCCGTTACAGTTGTGTTATTTATATATACGATTATTACTGGTATAAATTTATTTCACTGTTCCATTTTCTCATTCAATGGAATAACAGGAATTTTGTATTTATATATACGATTATTACTAGTATAAATTTATTTCACTGTTCCATTCTCTCGTTCAATGGAATAACAGGAATTTTGTATTTATATATACGATTATTACTAGTATAAATTTATTTCACTGTTCCATTTTCTCATACAATGTAATAACAGGATAGTACAGATTGCTTTAGTATAAGTTGGTAAATATTGTATACTTAAACACTTGTTACACCAAAGTTTTTAGTATGGCTTAAATTGATGTATGTCATATATAAGTGCTTGGTGTACTTTTAACACATTTTGTTTTGTAAATTTGCAGTTAGTATTTTGATCATTAGTGGTGTTGATAGTTTACCACTGCTAACCTCAAGTGGTTTATGCTTTATAGTAAATGTAATCGGGCTTTACCTATTTCTGCTATATTGGTCGCCTAGCAGGTTAATTAAATATTGTTGTTACACATGTGATCATATGTGGTTAAAGCGTTGCTTTAGAATACGTCTGACATAACATATAGTATAGTGCTGGAGATGTAATAATTCAGACAATCTGTATAAGTCAATATAATGTTTATATACTCTCTCAATGGTTTACCACTATGATAGGTTGCATATATTATATAAGCTGCATAGTTTCCAAATGTTTGTATATATGTGTTTATTGGTCGTACTTATTATGCAGTTTGTAACAACACATATCTTGAGTCTGTTCTTAGTTGGATACCTATAATCTTGTTTATCGCAGTGTAAACTAGAGAGACTAATCTACACACTAAGTCACTATTGTTAGTAATTATCACAGAGTTATTCGTCTTTGATTTTCTAAAGCAACCGTAAAGGTTTACTGCTGGTTATAGCGTTGTAATATTAGAGGCATATCTGGGAGGATTTGTGTTATCCCGGTGAGCTTTAACACGGTTAGTGTGAGCGTCTGCCATTTATAGCCCTATGATGTTAGCAACAGATTTTTTGGAATATATATTACATAACAACCAGTATAAGCGGCCAGCAGTGTTAGCATTTATATTGTTAACAGGTAGTGTGCCATTAACACTCGCTACTGATAAACCGCTATAGATTTAAGTTATAAACAAATAATTATTTGGATATATGTAATAGCGGTCTGATGCAATGGTTGACGATTGTTTGTCACAGTGTAAACTAGAGAAACTGATCTACACACTAAGTCACTGTTGTTTGTAATTACCAAAGAGCTTTTCGTCTTAAATTTTCTAAAGCAACCGTGAGGGTTTACTAGTTGTTATAGCGTGATAATATTAAGGCATATCTGGGAGGATTTATATTATCCCGGTGAGCTTTAACACTGTTAGTGTGAGCGTCTGCCTTTTATAACTCTATGATGTTAACAACAGATTTTTGGAATATATATCATGACAGCCAGTATAGGCGGCCAACAGTAGCAGTGGTTGACGATAATTCAACAACCATCAGTACAGATATCACTTCAAACAACTTGGATAACCTACTAAGAGAACTACATAAAAACCTCTTTAAACAAGATAAACTCTGGTGGGACAAACAATTTTGTGAGCAGTATAGTCAGAGGAATCTAATACCAAGGGGATTAAGGATACAACTCTTCCCAGCATTCGAATTCAAACAAAAAAATCTAAGTTTGGAATGGGAAGAAGCCTTAAGCGAATGCTCTGCTAAATTAATGAAAATTCTCATTAAACACGATACCTCTGAATATGATAGATTGGAAGAGATAATTCAAAGCCAAAATGAGCAATTGAAGCAATTTGAGCAAATGCAAGAATTTGAAAATGCATATAAAAAATATCAAAAAGAATTGGACAAGTACGAAAATGAAATCAAAACAACTAAAAAGGGCAAATTACAAAGAGACATACAGGATTTCAATAACAACAAAGTCTATAAATGGCGAAACAAAACCAATACAACCAATTATAGATCACAGAGAAGAGTAAACATTGTGGAAACTGATATATCAGATACAGATACTGAAGACACTGATAATAATGATCAAGAAACATCTGTTCAAGCATCTACGTCCAGCAACATAACGATAGTTGAAAACAGAAAAAGAAAATCTTTTTTAGAAGAGGACTCAAGTACCGATTCAGAACCACCAGAAGAGGCGGGTGAAAAAAACAAAAGACAGACCAGAAACAAAAAGAACCAGAAAGACAAACAACAGACCAACAAACCATCCAAAAGAAATCCGAGCCCATTCTCGCTAATAAGGATGAGAAATTAAGAATTATAAATCTGTCTGACCGAACTTTAACCCCTGTGCACATTAATGTGCTATCTAAAGGTTTGTCTTTCTGTCCACACAACAATCTGGACAAATTCGAGGTAATTAAAGATGTACAATTGTTTCTGCGTAAACTCCTCCTAAAAAGACATTTCACTAATAAAGAACCTGATATTCCATCTGTTGAATGGACAGAAGATGAATTGGAATCTTTACAAATATTAAATGATCTCAACTCAGAACAAGAGGAATGTGAAAGGCCAAACTGGCGAAAGTCCCTGAAAACCAAATCTAAATACGTTCCCCCCAGTAGTACATGTCCTAACATCGAAGTCTTCAATCAAATTGTATGTGAAAGTATCAACAAACTAGATATCACGTCCAAACAACAAAATCTATCAAAAAAAGAAAGAGATACTCTCTCAGAAATGGAATCTTGGAATGATGTCATAATTCGTAACGCCGACAAGGGCGGTAATATTGTGATATGGCCCATAGAAATGTATTTGGAAGAGGCGAAACTTCAATTGAAAAATAAAACCTGCTACAAAGAACTATGGAGTAACCCCACAGGAGATTTCCACGCGCAATACAACAAATTGATCGATGTAGCCTTCAAAAATGGCTTAATCAATACTAAGGAAAAGAAGTTTTTAACTATTATGCATCCTAAAGTTGCAACATTTTACTTAATCCCTAAAGTCCACAAAAACAGCCAAAAACCACCTGGTAGGCCCATCGTTTCAGGTAATGAAAACCTAACAGAAAAGGCTAGTCAATATGTGGACTTAAGATTAAGACCATTTCTAACACAACTATCATCATATGTGAAAGACACCATGGAAGTACTACAAATAATACAGGACATCAATATCTCCAAAAATACTTGGTTAGTTTCTTGCAACGTGGAATCACTGTATACCAGCATTGATCATAAAGTAGGATTACATGCCATCCAATACTTTCTTGATATGTCTCCCGATGAAAGCCCGGACCACAACCAATTCATACTGAATCTACTCAAATTTGTGCTAACCAAAAACTACTTTCTCTTCAATAATAAGTTTTACCTCCAAACTCAAGGTACTGCCATGGGCACAGCCTGTGCTCCTATCTACGCAAATTTATTCTTGGGATGGTGGGAGCAAACCTTGGTATTTAGTGACACAAATGACAAGTACTCAGACAAGATTCCTGTATGGATCCGATACATAGACGACATCCTGTTCCTATGGGAAGGTACCGAAGAAGATCTTGACACCTTTTTATCCAAGCTAAATCAGAACAATTTGAACATCAGACTGACTCATTACAAAAGTCAGACCAAAATCTCTTTCTTGGATTTATTAATCTGTAAGGAAGATGATGGCTCCCTGAGCACAGATTTGTATCGAAAAGAAACAGCTACCAACAATGTTTTATTTGCCACAAGTGCCCACGCACCGAATACCACAAAATCTCTACCAACTGGAGAATTCTTGAGACTTAGGAGAAACTGCTCACAAGATACAACGTTCAAGACAAGAGCTGCAGAATTGGAAAAACGTCTACTCCTAAGGGGATACAGCAAAAGAATTATTCGCAAAGCCAAAACGAGAGCATTAAAAACTGCTAGATCTGAGCTATTAAAAACAAAAACTAAAAAAGATGATAATAAAACGAGATTAGTACTAACGTACAATCAGTAAACACAACAAATTGTGAACATAATCAATAACAATTGGCACATATTACAAGCGGATCCCCATTTAAAGGAATTAATAGGGGACAGAGTTCAACTCAGCTATCGTAGGAATAGAAATTTAAAAGAAATGCTGAGCCCCAGCCATTTTGTACAAAAAAATAGCAAAACCAGACCACCTGAAAGAGGTTCATTTTTATGTGGAAATTGCTCCTCATGCGGCAATATGACCAAAAAGAAATTTATTATTGATAGGTTTGGGAAACACCATCAAATCAAGAGCTATATCAATTGTAACTCCAGTGGAGTTATCTATGTTCTACAGTGCACATGCCCAAAATTATATATTGGGATGACCACTAGAACTGTACACACCCGACTGATGGAACATTTGCGAAATATACGTAATGCCCCCAAAGATCTATCCAAAGACAAGAAAATTACGTCCGTAGCTTCGCATTTCCTTAAACACCACCAATCCAAAACCTCTGAGTTAAAATGTTTTGGAATCCAGAAGATATCCTTGGGACTAAGAGGAGGCGATCTGGAAGCAGCATTACTCAAGTCAGAAGCAAAATGGATATATCTAATGGATAGCGTGTATCCCAGAGGCATGAACGAACAGAACAATTATTCTATGTTCATATGAAGGACTAGAATAATACTGATAAACAAAATAATTACAACTGCTGTAAACAAACTCTACAGCATCAAGTGTATAAAAGAAGACCTGAAATATAGTTCACGAATAACAGGTTCAATACTAATCACCAAACTCAATACAATCAAACACAAAGGTGTATAAATATTTACTCTCAAAACAATGAGATTTTAGATGTTTTAATTTTCTGTAGATGTATTTCTCAAAATCATTACTACAGGAGAGATACTTTAACTAATTGCTAATGGATGTTCTCCAACATTTCTCCTATCACTACACGTGTGTATTTTTTCATTTTTTCTTTTTCTTTTTTCATTTCCCTTTCTTGATTTTCATCTGTATTCCCCACGACAGTTTGTGTTCATTTTGGTATCACTATAATCACCTTCTTCTAGAGTGTGTCCCAAGTAAGCCTCTTTTTATTTTAGAGCGCACTCCATAAGTCTATTATAATTATTATTATCTTTCAACAAACACATTAGATACTGGGTTTTTTACATTTTTCTCAGATTATAAATCCCAATAGATAACAACACTTTACCTCACAAGCCCCAACACCATCCTTGTTTGTATGTACTTCACGTATCAACACTCTGATATACAATGTTTCAATATTAGATAAATTAAGTTTTGCTGCATATCAGCTTATCACTGACTTGATCCGAGATCACACATATTTAAATATCAGGAATCAAGTTATTTATTTCCTTTATTCCCACACACATACAACTTTGTTCACAGTATTTCACTTTCAATACATAAATTCCTTTAACAATGTCCATGACACTATATTATAGTATATATCTTCCCAATCAAAAGATTTAATATTGTTTAATACGAGAGAGTTTTAATTCATGCTTTAGGTAAATCCTAACGACAGATTTGATACAAATAATATTTCAATCCTCCGTAAACCATACGATGTATTATTTAGAATGCACATCAGATGTCAATAACAATATACAATAAACTTTGGTGACAATTAATATGGACATGCTCGCAACATCAAGAGCAGGATTTTCAGTATATGTTTTTCAAAAACTGCAACAATTGATCATCTAAAATAAAACAAAAGGTTCACAATTATGATATAATCTGCAAAAAGAAAAACAAGAAAGGAGTCTATTTACAATGCTTGATAAGCATATACGAATGTAACTCAAACCTTCTCACGATATACAAGTGCATTTGAAATATAAATAATAGTATAATTATATTGTTAATAGTATACTTCAAGCCATACCAATGCTATTCAGGTCTGTCATTCACTTAATTAATATTTTGTAAGTCCGGTATAATATTTTCAATGGCATAAATCAATCATAGTTAAAACACGCCTCCTACTGACCTTCAGAGTATTAGGATTGGTTGAAATGTAGCCAATGGGTTGCTGCCCACACATTTAAATACCCTGAGACGCCGGCGCGCGTCACCTTTGAAAAAGCCGAAACGCTATCGGCGAAACATGTTAGGGAAGGGTAGCTGTTAATACCCTGTTCAGTTTTTTAATGGCATAGCGAACTTTAAATTAATTTATTTATTTAGTGGCAACTTGGACTAAATTCAAATTTCAAGCAGTACTTGTAGTTTTCAGTGGCTAGATTAAAGGGCAAACCACAAGTGAATATTATAACAGCCGTAATCGTCAACCACTGCTACTGTTGGCCGCCTACACTGGTTGTCGTGATATATATTCCAAAAATCTGTTGTTAACATCATAGGGTTATAAAAGGCAGACGCTCACACTAACAGTGTTAAAGCTCACCGGGATAATATAAATCCTCCCAGATATGCCTTAATATTATCACGCTATAACAACTAGTAAACCCTCACGGTTGCTTTAGAAAATTTAAGACGAAAAGCTCTTTGGTAATTACAAACAACAGTGACTTAGTGTGTAGATCAGTTTCTCTAGTTTACACTGTGACAAACAATCGTCAACCATTGCATCAGACCGCTATTACATATATCCAAATAATTATTTGTTTATAACTTAAATCTATAGCGGTTTATCAGTAGCGAGTGTTAATGGCACACTACCTGTTAACAATATAAATGCTAACACTGCTGGCCGCTTATACTGGTTGTTATGTAATATATATTCCAAAAAATCTGTTGCTAACATCATAGGGCTATAAAAGGCAGACGCTCACACTAACCGTGTTAAAGCTCACCGGGATAACACAAATCCTCCCAGATATGCCTCTAATATTACAACGCTATAACCAGCAGTAAACCTTTACGGTTGCTTTAGAAAATCAAAGACGAATAACTCTGTGATAATTACTAACAATAGTGACTTAGTGTGTAGATTAGTCTCTCTAGTTTACACTGCGATAAACAAGATTATAGGTATCCAACTAAGAACAGACTCAAGATATGTGTTGTTACAAACTGCATAATAAGTACGACCAATAAACACATATATACAAACATTTGGAAACTATGCAGCTTATATAATATATGCAACCTATCATAGTGGTAAACCATTGAGAGAGTATATAAACATTATATTGACTTATACAGATTGTCTGAATTATTACATCTCCAGCACTATACTATATGTTATGTCAGACGTATTCTAAAGCAACGCTTTAACCACATATGATCACATGTGTAACAACAATATTTAATTAACCTGCTAGGCGACCAATATAGCAGAAATAGGTAAAGCCCGATTACATTTACTATAAAGCATAAACCACTTGAGGTTAGCAGTGGTAAACTATCAACACCACTAATGATCAAAATACTAACTGCAAATTTACAAAACAAAATGTGTTAAAAGTACACCAAGCACTTATATATGACATACATCAATTTAAGCCATACTAAAAACTTTGGTGTAACAAGTGTTTAAGTATACAATATTTACCAACTTATACTAAAGCAATCTGTACTATCCTGTTATTACATTGTATGAGAAAATGGAACAGTGAAATAAATTTATACTAGTAATAATCGTATATATAAATACAAAATTCCTGTTATTCCATTGAACGAGAAAATGGAACAGTGAAATAAATTTATACCAGTAATAAATGTATACATACATAACACAACTGTAACGGAAATGTTAATAGTGATTGCAATCTGTATATAGAATTTATAATGATTAAGAACCAGTAATGTAACTGAATGTGTGAATTATCTCTATACAGAGACTATTTATCCTAACAGTGTAAATAATAAACACAAACCAGTATATTAATTACCAGTGTATCACACAGATACAAACCATATATTTATTTCTCTTATACGGTTGCTCAACTTGATACACTATTAACAATTTGTGGAAAGTTTGAATCCCAAAGTGGTGTATAATATTGAAAGACACAAGCCAACTAGCCACTGGATAGATGTATATTACCAATCCAACATATACATAAATTCAAACAATATCTCCAGTCCAAGGGAATTTACTTATCTAATATTCAGGGCCACATCCATTATCTGTAAAAGTTGCTATGTGTTTTTAAAGTGCACACACTCACACAACACATTTTTTATTGATTGTTAAGGTAATAAAAGTTATGTTTTAAATTTTTCTTTCAACCCTTTGACCTACAGTGGTTGTTTAAGGTCTATATAAATCTTTATGTTATTTTCATGGAACAGAAGTGCTACCCAAGTGCACTCTTTTAGTCTCTATCGTCTTTGATACAGACTATATCCGTAACTAATGTTATTTTGTGCACAAGCACTCAAGCTCATTGGGTATATATATATATACCTATCACAAAAACCTAGAAATTTAATAAATACACACAGGTATCTACAATTCTTATATATATATAATAAGTTACACTACCGGTAACTAACCTGAATATTTTGTGTATATATTGAACTACAAAAAAAGAGCGTTCCAATTTCATCAGTGTAGTGCTCTTGCTATTTTGTGCTAAACTTATTACTCTGATGAACTCCTGCACATGGTATTGTGTTTTACGGTTATGTCCTTAGCCTAAAAGACGTATACAGATGTTTACTTTTCACTTTTTCAGGACATTATTAAGTTTATCACTACTCCTGGCTTATGTAAACCCAGAAATAAAATAGGAGTCATCATTTGGATTGTTTATAATAAATCAGGTGATTTGGGACTATGCTTTGCATGATATAGTGCCAAGCTTGTTATTTACACCTAACCCTAGATTGATGGAAGTTGTTATTTGAATTTATGTGCACTATTATCTGTTTGCACAATTATTAGCAGATCGCTTGCTATTGCTGATTATATGTACTCTATAGATAAATAAGTAAGGCTTTGTCCTGTTATTAATATACAGTCCTTAGAGCTTTTGAATTTTCTTTTTTTTTAATATTTTTTATTAATTGTAATATATACCAAATTCCACCTCAATAAGTATATATCTGTTATTTTAAGAGTGGACTAGATATTTTTTCCCTAACCTCTATATCTGGTTATTTACCATTGCATATAGATAGTCAAGATATTTTTATGTTAGAATGAAGTCCAGGCTTACTTTTTTAAGAGGCCCTTTGCAGATAAATATCCCACCTTTGTGAAATTGGCAAAAACCCTACTTATGCATCTCAGGCACCTCAACACCATCTGAGTGCCTCTTCACTGCTGCACACAAAATAGTTTGCAAAAAGAGAGGCAGCCTCAGCCAGGAGCATGTGGTCACGTTGTCATTTTTGCATTTGAATGCAAAGTTTCTGAGAGAGTGGATAACAAAATGTTATTAACAGTGATAGTCTACCTCTTTGTAGTTCTACCTCTTTTAAAACGGTTCGTTGTTTTGTTTTTTTTTTTGCTCGATTATAAAAATGTGTTATTCTGCCAGTTCAAAAATTGGACAAACAGTTGTGTTAATGTAAAGTTTTAGTCTGAACTTTATATTTATAACTCTCACTATGTGGATTTTATTTTAAATATAGGATTTTTTTATCCGATTAATAGAAAAAATAATCATCCAATTAATCAATTATGAAAATAACCATTAGTTGCACCCCTAAAATGTTTAGTGATGCCTAATGATATAGCTTTGCAGAAAAGTTTATTTTGCCCCCTTTACATTTAATTTAGATCTGAAAATGAAGATTTTTCAAATTCTCAGATCTTGAAATAAACCCTGCTGATTAATTAAGACGAACCCGGCTACATATCTTTCCCTAATTGGCTTTAACTGATTACAAAAGGAAAACACTGTATTTCATACTAACATTATGAGTGTGGCTAGCCTTATTGACTGCAGACTAAAGCCCAGATTGGCTCCTCCAAATCAGTCAAGCAGTGGGAGGAGTTTGGCTACTGAAAATTCATTGCAGTAAAAAGGATGTTAACAAGTTTTTAAAACATGTAGACTTGGCTGATTTGCCTTTCTATAGCAACACAACAGAAATATATTGTTATTACAAGTTATGTGTATTGTCCCATTAAAGGCACATTATACACTAGATTTTTCTATGCATAAAAGGTTTTGTAGATGATCCATTTATATAGCCTATACAGGGTTTTTTTTTTTAAATAAAAAATATATAGTTTTGCTTATTTTTAAATAAAATTGCACTGATTTTCAGACTCCTAACCAAGCCCACATTTTTAGAAGAATACTGATGTATACCTACTCCAGCTTGCTCCTGTTTGTGTAAAGAGTCGTTTTATATTCAGAGGACGGGGAAGTGTCTTCTCTTTTTGGTATACAACCTCTTTCAGTCAGTGTTCTAGCTAATCTTTTCAACAGTGCTAAACTGGGAGCTTCTAAGTAAGTTTTTAAAAGGTTTTATGCTGTATTTTTAGATCAGTATCTGTGCATATTCTTCTTTCTGGTAGTGTCTATTATATGCAGTTAAATGAAAATTGGTGTATACTGTCCCTTTAATCAGACAATAGGCTGCGCTGCCAGTGACCTATTGGCTGTGCCTTCAAAAATCAGTTGTGAAAAAAGCTGGCAAAACAATATGCACAGTCACTGTAAAGGTGCATATTACAGGCTGAGAATTCACACTGTCAAGACAAGAGAGTTGCAAAGAATGAAATGGTGTTGTACACAGTAGCAGGCTAAGAAATCTATCATTTACTATGAATAATCAGGGGAAAGCGCGAACGCAGTCCCCCACTACCACAAATTATGCAGTCAAGTTCCCACATTTGGGGAAATTACAGGGGTCAGCACACCCGGAGTGCAATGGATGAGCCTCACCCTGGGAGAACCACCTTCATGATCATGGTATCTCCCCTGCCAGGTAAGTATGAGTTGTAGTGACAATCCAGCGGGTCGCTGCTCCAGCGCTACTTGCTAAACATAAGGGAGCTTATTTTCTTCCGCATATAGTTGACCAGAGGGATAAGTACATTCCAATGCTTCCTCC